>NW_027103694.1:646587-778339 GCF_902728285.1 Clytia hemisphaerica | reverse complement strand
AAAAAATAATCAAAAAAGAGAAAAGAAAAGACGGGGGTAAGCTGGGACAGGAATATCTTAGACGATACGCATCCCCTATATCAAATCATATCAGAGGGGATGCGTGCAGCCTAACTTTCCCTTGGAAAAAATTGACGTTTTTTGTTTTTTTTGGGACCCTTGGGGCATAAGGTACCTGTTGACTGCAAAAATTTCAAAATTTGCGAATTGACCGTTGACAACATTAGGGGTAAAGGGACCCACTGACGTCACGGGTTTGGGAAAAACTTCAAATTGCGATATCTCGAGTTTGAAGAAGAGTTGAGAGGTCGTTGACCCCTCATTAGATCGAGAACTTTATGGGGAATGAGATGGGAAGGTTTATAAGGCTTGAGTAGGACTTTAAAATTTGGCTGACTTTTTAGCCATTTTTAGCTGATGACGTCATCAAAACCAAAAAAAACGATAACTCGAGATTGGAAAGGAATTGGGAGGTCGTTGACCCCTCATTCTATCGGGAATTTTATGCGGAATAAGATGGGATTGGAAAGGAGTTTGGAAATGGCTAACCCCTCTTTGGATCGGAAAATTTATCGAGAATGCAATGAGAGAGGGGTCTTATGAGGCCTTAGGACGACTTTAAATAAAAATCGACTAACATTTGGGTAAGCAGCGTGAGAAAATCAAAACAAAACAGCCGAAAAGAACTGAACTCTCGGAATAATTAATTGGAAAACGTAAAAAAAACAAGTTTTTGATGAGCTCTTATTCTATTCTTTCCAAAATGTCAGTGAAATTAAATCTGATGAAGTATAAAGAAATTATTACAAAACTACTCGACACACACGTGACACAATCCAAAGCAAATAAATTCAGCTTTCGGCACTTTCGTTCGTTTCGTGAAAACCAAACAGTTCTTTTTATCAATGTATGCATAAAAACTTGAAACTCTTTAATACTTGTCAAGAATATTTTCCATAACGAAACGAGGGAAATTCAATGTATTTGATTAAACCATAAACCAGGGAACGAGGGATTTTTGTAAAAAGTCTCTTGTGTCTCTCCCAATCCTCCACAAAACTGTGTCTTTGACTTTTCAGCATCAGTTCTTCAACAATCAACACTTCTTACTTCGATAATTCAACCCAATTAGTTTTTGTCACAAAAATGTTGTTTCAGACCATTCATAGCCATTTATAGACCAGTATGCATTTTTTATGCATCAAAATAAAAACATTGAAAGTGTTATCAATCTGATAGAGAAACGCATTAATGAAGAATTTCTTCTCAATCGAAAAAAATCAATACATCTTCTTTTTCTGTGTTTTCTGTAATTTTTCTGTAATTTTGAAGCTTCTGGATCGACAAAATTTTTCTTTATTTTGATGTGCATAATTTCGGCGGGAACTTCGGTCGAATGTTTTTATTCGAATCTAAAATTCGAATTTAACAAGATTTTCGAACAAAAACATTCGAAATTATAGGGACCCGGAAGTTATTTTTCATTTTTTAACTTTCGAAATTTTGCTTCCTTTAGCTTTCCGAGTTATTATTGATTTTCTAACTCGGGAAATTGTGCTTCCTTTAACTATCCGAGTTATTTTTCTTTTTTTAACTCGGGAATTTTTGCTCCTTTAAATTTCTGTAAATAGATTAAATCTATTAAATTTTACGTTTAATAAAAAGGCTCACCTCGCTCGTAAAATATTTCTCGTATTGCACTCAAAGTCATACGATAACTATTACTTATTGAGTCTTCATTGGATTGGTAATCATCGATATAATCTATCGGATCAATTAGAAATCGATTTCATTTCAGTAAATCTAAAAATTTATTACCCTTTCAGTGACGACATTTAGGGCTAAAATGACGTCATCATCGCAAGATTCGCAGTGTTTTGAGTTTTGATCCGTTTTAAGCTGTAATTTTTAGATTTATGGAATTTTAGATTTGGGATTTTCGGAAAAAAAGTACGAACGATATTCTTTTGAGCAGCGGCTTGATAGCCTCCACCTCTTCTTACTTAACTAGTGGACTCTATAGAATCCCTTTCGCTTTACGAACACGAGACTCGTTCTCCGTGCGTAACCCCTTTTACGATTGATTTTCTTTGATCTAGCTTTTGCATGGAGCTCTTTAATTTATATTGGCCATTGGCTTATCTAACAAAAAGCATTCACATGGTTAATGATTTGTTAGTCTGATTCGCAGACCTATACTTCCTATAAGAGGGAAAAGAACCCGTTGAACTTTATTAACAATTGTTCGAAAAGATCTCTGAGAAAACCCAGAATAAAGATCTTGCTATAAAATTTACGTTTTCGAGTAAGAAAAGTAATATACGGAGGAGATATTTTCGTGTTTTTTCTCTCTATACTACGTTCTGTAAAATACAACTATGAAATTCAAAATGGCAACAAGCATTTTCAGTGGATCATGGATTTTCTTCATCATTCAAAATTCAAATTTACAGCTTTCTACCTTTTATTTTCTGGTAGAAAATGGTATATTTGTTTTGTTGAAAGTATTATCTCTCAGGTTCTCCTTATTATAGCCTCTAAAATTGACATTTTTCAAATATTATGCATTATGCAATATGCATTATGTTTTATGCATTTTGTACCCGTCGAGTGTTGAACCACATTTTGTATGAATACATCTTTATCACAGAAATTTAACTGTGGTCTTGAAATGGCATCAAATCTCTTTGGAAACTCTTCCAGTGATTTCTGAAATTCCTCATCTGATTTGGCATTAGCAACTTTATTCAACTTTGTTTGAATATCCAAATCAGGGATATCTTGGATAAAAAACGTGTATTCTTAGGTGCCAAATAAATGCCCCCCCCCCCCCCGCTTGTTAATTTCCAGCTACCAAAAGGAAAGTTACTTGTTTTACTCTAAAAAGCCTAAATTTAGTCTATTTTGACCCTTTTTAGGGTTTTGAAAGGTCCATTTTCCAACCCCCGGTAATTAGCACCCCCCCCCCCCCCCCCGTTTTTTAATTTGAAAAATTTTTCCAACCCTCCCGTTTATTCGAACCCCCCCCCCGTTTATTTGCCACCTAAAAGTAGCTGGTTGGCTGAAAGAAGATAGATTTTGGAGATAACTGGAGGCATNCGTCTTGTTTCCGTTCACATTTTTAGTTATGTCCGCACCGATTTAATCCTTTAAATTTTCAGGAGTTATCCTACTCAGCTGAATCATTTTCTATGTCAAGGGTTACAATTTGGGGTCATTTTATACAAATTGAAGTCTCAAAGGCTATTTGTTGGGAGACGGTGAAACAAATAGTTTCTCCAAAATCAGTTATGTCTGCCAAAAAGTTATGTCCGCAAACATGAATTTTTCTCAACCTCAAACACCATTTTAGGTTTCTTTGACAAATTATTGCACTAGGTCATTTTAAGTGGTTCAACCAGAAAAAGTTCAAATTTTCCATTGCAAGATTTCAGTTATTCACCTTTCATATGTATTTCATGTTGCGGACATAACTATTTCATCTAAAATGTTGCTGATAAAGTGTATTTGCAAGCTGGCATGATGTTTTATTATATGGAAGTAATGCTTAGGCTATTAGAAATAGAAAACAAATACTCTGATGCCAAGGTAAGGTCTAAAATGAAAATTTTAACATAAAAATAAAGTTTTTGTTTCTTTGAAAATGATGGTTCTGAACCTGTGAGCTTGAAAAAAGGATAAATCATGCATTAATTTGCATATTAAATTCATTGTGTAGTGTTCGCACAGCATAATCCACTACACTTTCACTTACAGACTAGTTAGAATTGCTCCAATAGTTCAAAACAGAGTCATATTATGTAGCAAATTGTATGTTGCGGACATAACTATTTAAAGTATTTATCAGATTTTTAACCCTCTTAAGCAGTTATGCTAACACCTTGACAATACTAAAGAGGTTACATTTGTAATACCATGCATTTCCTTGCTTTTTTCATTTTTTGTGTCCTCTAGGGTCGTTTTTCTATTAGAAATATTGGAAAGTTTTAATATCATTGTTGCGTCTTCTTTTGTTCCTTTCAAAGAAAAACATGTAATAACTGAAATCAAACCAAACCAAATCTTTTGGTTTTATTGGTCAGCCCCGATGACCCTTCAAATCCCTTTTTTCCAGCCGACGCTTAAGAGTTTGGTTTTTTTATTCCGATTTCTAAAGTTTTTATCCGATCAGGTTAAGTTTGGTCTCCCGATCTGTGTATTTACTCTCAAGCTTTTTTAGGGCAGTGTTCCGGTTGGGATACGCTTTCAATTCATCCAATCGGGCTAAGTTTGGTTTCCCGATATGTGTTAAAAACAATTCAATATGGCTGCCAAAGCGGTGCTTTTTCGTTCGTTCGTTGTTATCTCTTGCCAGCTTTATTTTATATACAAATATTTTGTGTTGAAGTGGCTTTTAAACTTATAACTAGGAAGATACAACACTGGAGTTAGAGTATTAGGATGTTCTTTTCTTTAAAGTATAAAGTTTTAACTATTGCTCAAGTTTTTTCTGAATTGTGGTTATTCTTTTACCTACTAACTAGACATTATTTGTAGCATGAAAAGTTTTTCATTTTGGCTGAAATAGAATAACCCAAACAATTGCTGGATTTGATGGAGTGTATATATATTACAGTTCACAGCTTAATTATCTGATTATTCACAAAAATAATGTTTTCTCGAAATTGAGTGTTTTTTTTATTTGATACATTTATAGACATTTTATATGCTTGTTCTTCTGGACAATTGGATAAGATGATAAAGCGTAAATGGAAATGTTCAAGTATATTAAAGTACAGCTCCTATGTAAATTTGAGAAGGAACGAAGTTCTTTATCAAATTATATTGACGCAAAAATGATTTTTTCTAGCTTGGTTTTTTTCACTGGCAGTTTACGTTTGTTTTTTTTGACCGACTGGAGATAATTTTAAAAAGCGTAAATGGAAATTGATCAATTGTATTAAAGTACCGCTCCTATGTGAATCGAGAAAGACCGAAGTTCTTCATCAAATTATATTGACGCAAAATGATTTTTAGACTTAAGTTTTCACTGCGATTTGAAAGCAGACACTTGCATTTGTTCTTTTGAATTGGAGATAATTAGGATCAAGCGTAAATGGAAAATTAATCAAGTATATATTTAAAGTGCAGCTCCTGTGTAAATTTCAGAAAGGCTGAAGTATTCTTCATCAATTTGACAAAAATTATGTTTTTAGACTTGCATTTTTCACTGTGATTTGATGGCGGACATTTCATTCTGGACTAATAATGATAAATAATAAATGTATATAAATGGATTAAATATTTTTTAATAGATAAAAATTGCACGTTTAAGCATATATATTTGGCTCAGTTAGGGAACCAACAGTACAATAATTACAGTCTTTCTGGGACGACAGCGGGTATGCTAATCATAAAACTTTAAATTTGAAAAATTTTAGATTCAGTGTAAACCTTATTTGAATTTTGAAAAAACATGTAGTTTTAAGCTAAACTATTTTTCTGCATTAAGATGAATAAGAAGACACATTTTAACTTTTCTGAACCAGCATCTTTTTTTGAAACTTTTTTGATTTTTTGTCAGCTTGAGCTTGAATATAATTATAAGTCTAAGCTTAGTAAAAAATATAAGTGTATAAATTTTTTTGTGATTTTTGATAATCTTGCATTTAACTTCCTTGCAAGGATTTTTATTTTCTTGAATCTGTTGTTGATGTAGTCTTTTGTTGCTGTTCATCTGTATATCTAATATCTATCCTAATTAGAGACGAATAATTATTCTGTCATACAGATTGTAACATGGCATATTTTCGTTAATCCATATTGTGTACAAACGTAAATTTGATGATTTTTTTACTCTCGTCTTAGTAAATCATATCAATTTTTAACAACATATCTTTCTAATCATATTAAGCAATTTAGGCTGACCTTCCAGCGCAGCTGGTTTATATTGATTTAGTCTCAAATATTCCTTAAATTTTAGCAACAGAAAAAGACACTCCAAAATTTTAAATAAATGATGTAAAATGTTCTATGGTTCTACCCTGGAAGAAAAAAAGTTATGTCCGCAACATAGCATTATTACCCATTTAACCCTTTCTATTGAAAAGGTTGAGTGGCTTTTCAAGGAAAAATCATATTTACTGATTATGAAGATGTACAACAGTTAATGTCAAGCTCAAAATTTAACTTTTAAAAGTAGATTATGACAAAAAATGATATATGATTGGATTCTCTTTCACAGATAAATCTTCAATTTCCAGGAAATCATAGTAGTAAAAGACCTTCAAGACAACGAATTTCAATGATTAAGTCTTGGTTCAAGTACAGCAAAGTACTAAAGCCAAAATAATTACTCAGTTTAATGTTTATTGCTGATTTTAAAGTAAATTTGACAAAAAGTTATGTCCGCAACCAACAAGGTTTCATTTTCTAATTTTTTATTGATCAACTGAAATATAGCAAGTTTTTTGGTTTTTTGAAACCTTATAATGAGTCCTTCAAATCTAGAGAAGTTACTGATCATAGCCAGTTTTCTTTTCATGAAGTCAAACTTTATGGGAATGTTTTTTAGTATTTTAGATTTTCTTCTGGAAAAAGTGTCAGAATTTGAAAAATATGTCATATGGACGGTAAAAATTGCTTTTCAATGCAGCTTAATATATTAGCCATAGATTTCAATCTAAGACAAGCATTAGATTATGCATATTTTATCTCAAATGAAGTGTAAACTACAAAGAGTTTTTTGCCAAATTTGTCTGATTATACCTCTAGGTTAAATTTCTGGACCAAGCCAGTTTGATTAAGCCCTGATATTTATGTTTTCTGAAATTTGAAGTCATCAATAAAAAGATTATCCAGGAATAAAAGTGAAATTCAAAACTTTATTTTTTCCAAATTTTTTCACCTATTTGGGTGACATTACCAGATTCATGCTCCTAAATATTGACGTCACGGGTCACGGAGGGGTGACTCGTTCTTCGTATCATTCTGACGTATACGTCAAATTTGATATGACGGAGGTAATTTGAGTTACCATTTCGCTGAATATCCTTTGTATTTTATCTCCTTTATATTTTGGTATCGCGCAACTCGGAGATTCGAAACGTTTTTCCCATCTCCTGCCTTATAGATGGTTGAAAGAATGGAAAGTTAAAGGTACGCACACACGATAGCAAAACTGCTTCGCTCATGTACATTCGCTTCGCAAAAAGTAAATTGGTAAAATTGCGGAACAATTTTGCAACATTTCAAAATTTGTCTTTATAACTAAGCTAAGGAATGGACAGACAGAATAAAGTTGCAATCATTGATCTCAACATAGTTGACGGCTGAAACTTATTTTTATGTTTATCAGAAAAAGGGTCAGCGATTTCAAAATTCACGTTTGCTATTAATATGCTAGTTCTTTTATTTCTATGTAGTTATTTTCAGTTTTTTACTTCTAGTATGGGAAATGTCCCTTAAAAGCGTTTTATAGTCTCTGCTGATTTGGATTTTCTTTTGATTTGGGGTTTCTCCTTTCAGAAAAACTTATTCTTTTATACCCTAACGTTTTGCTCCTCCATTTCCAGACCAGAGTCCCCTTGAAAAACCTGGACCTACCACCTTTTTTGCCTTATTTCAACCTTTCCCAAGCTCTTTCTTATCAAAATAAAAACAAAGATATAAATAATGCAATATCTTCTCTTTTCAAAATCTTTTTATTTTGATAAAAATACTAAATATTTTACAAATATTTTGATATAATACTATTATAACATCGTCAAAGAATACTCCATCCCTCCAAATTTCAGGTCTCTAGCTACACTAGAAGAAAAGATAATGCAAAATTAAAGAAAGCATGACCGGAAAACTCTTTTTTCTTTATTTACACATTTTTCGAATTTTTTCAAGCTATTTTCCTAACCTTTTTTGACATTTTTAGACTAATTTTTGACATTAAAACTTTATCTTTACAACCATAAGTGGAGGTCTGGTAGACCCCTCATTTGCTTTCTTTTTCAAAGCTCTACAAGGTGGGATAGACTTTGAAAAAAAAAATTTAAAAATCTTCTTGAGTAGCTACGTGTAGCTAACAAGAATTTGCAATGCAATACAATGGGAAGTAAACAAGACAATTGAAATCCAATCATAAAATTGCTGAAAAGCAATCAGGGATATCCTTGTAATCACAATGAGTTATTTATACCGTGCAATCAGTTGCAAAATGTACAATGGGTAGAAAATTAAAATACCAACCCTGTATGGGTAAATAGATTAAATTGTACTTGAAACCATTGAAAAAAATGGATAGACGGGGTCATTATTTTCTTGGATATTTGAACATTATTTTACAGAAGAAATGAAGTTGTCATTGATTTGAAGTTGATTTTTGCTAGTTAGGATGTCGTGTTGATCGTTTTTTCTATAAAGTTTACAGACTACTCAATAGATTTTGTCCAGACACACTTCTTCGTAGAAGAGAACATTATTTCCTACCACAATAACTATTTATTCAATATAGCCAGATAGAAATTTTAAGTAAGAAAATACTACAGGGAGTTGTTTTAGAAGTGTCAATTAGACTATTGTCATAGTATTGACAAAATCACAATGTGACAACATGTGATAGTGTGTTCTTGGATCAAAATTCATTTCAAAAATGGACAGACCTCATTATACTGCTACATTATTCATCATCATAAGCCAGGGTTAATACATTCATGATCTCCCAAACAGCAGCTCAGCTGTACCATCCTTCTTGTCCTGTAAAACTTGTCAATTGTGTTAGCTGGTTAGAATCGAATGAAAATCAAGTCATCTTGGCAGCTTCTGACTTACTCTGACAGTATAAATAAATCAATTTTTGTGATTTGAAGGCTATGAAGGCCCAAACAATTGATGAATCATGAAAGGAAAAGTGAAAATACTAAATTAAATTTACAAGCTTGATTAAAAGTCGTAGAATTTGCGAGATTAGGCTTAATTGTCTTATGCAAATACATAACTAGAACTAGAACTAGAAGTCAAACTAATAGAATATGATACAAAAAATAGAGTTAGATCATTTTTAACAACTTGCCAGAATGTGAGAAATCTATCCGCAATGTGAAGTGAAAAGTGAGAAAACTTGACTTGATTGAATTGTTTATTGAAAAGTTGATATCTCATAAGACTACATCTTGCTCTTACATTGAATGAGAATTGAAGGTAATCTTTATAGAAAATTGAGCTATCATTTATCAAACATAAAATAATTCCCTAGATGACCAAATGAACTATATTACAAACAGAAGCAAGATAATTGTTTTTAATTGATTTCTACAACTTGAATAAAATACATATATCTAATCTGTTTTGCATTCAAAGAGGTTATTGTTCACCAAATTGTAAGTCCTTGATAATGATATCGTTGAATACAGAAACACGCAGTGTCATTGGCATCCCTTATATGGCTTCATAGCTGGTGACATTGTTCATCTCATGCTACACATGGTTACTAGAGTGATCAAGTCCAAAACCCAACCTGTTCCTGAATGTGGTTCCAGTGTAGACTGGATAGCTCAGTCGGTAGAGCAGTTGCACTAGTAATACAAAAGTCGCAAGTTCAAATGTCACTTTAGTTCTCAGTTTAGTAGTTCACTATCAAATTGAGGTCAATAAGCTCACACAGTAATACTTTCAGTGTACTCAGAAGAGCAATTTTAATATTTTCAATTTAGATATTTTTAAATAAATCAATCCTTCCTTACATCTTCAGTAAAAGGTTAAATAACAGAAGCTGCTTTTGGTTTCTTCTTTTTTTTCTTTTTTTTTATTAGATATTTTTGTTTTGAAATTTGAAACACTTTGTGTACCATTCTTCCCTATCAGAATTTTAATTTCACTCATGATTCTTGACTCTTTTTATTTCAAACATAATTAGTCATATACTCTAAAGAATTTCAATTATTTTTGAAGCGTTTTCCAAACCTCCTAACCAAAATAAGGAATAAGAAATTGAGTGGAGTGAAAGTTTGAGTTGGTTGAATAGCCGATATATACCTTATTCACAATTTCTAGTGGATTGAGTTTGTTAATCTGTTCAATGACCAAACCTGAGTTTGAGCCCTTTAGACAAAGAATCCAAAGTCTTATTTAATTATGATTTTTAGAAACAAAAAACACATTAAAGATGTCATCAAAACGCAAGGGAAGTAAAAGTAACAGTTCAGGGAAAAAATTTAAAGCAGAAAAAGATGATTTTTCACAAAGCACTTTTGAAGAAGACTTGGCCTTAATTTCTGAAGAAAGTCAGTCACAGAAGACTGACTCCCAGAGGACAGACTCTCAGGATAGTCAACTCGGTACATTAATCAGAAACCCAGCTGAGATGAACAACCGTTGGACTAGGCCTGCACTTCCTGAAATTGATACCACAAAGGATGCAATTATTTTCCAACAAACAGAAGTCGACTTTTACACAGGTAATATGCCTCAATGATTAAAAAAAATCATTCATTTTGGCAGTATATTTATACGTGTTAACCATGTTGTTTTACACCTGTTTTGATTTCAGAAAAATGTTTCATACATTAGACCTAGAGATATATAAAACAACCACAGATATAGTTTTGAAACTGTACTTTACCTTCAATAAAACTTTGTGTCAGCCAAAATATTAAGTTTTAACTACAAACAGTTTATCCCATTCTGACCCATTTAAAAATGCCATCAATCTTTAACTTATGCCTTTTTTAAAGTAACCTTAAAATGTAATAAATATGTATTTTGGAAAGTTTTTCACTTTTTGCCAATATTGTATGGCTGGTGGTGTTAAGTATGTGATAAAACAACCCTTCAAATATATTTATGAAACCTGATGAAACTATGATTGGTTCAACCTTAGGAAAGCCTTTACCAGGGATGCCAGGTTTATCAACAGGACCATCCCCAATCGTTCGGTTCTACGGTGTTACAATGGAAGGAAACAGTGTGTTGTGTCATGTTCATGGCTTCCTTCCCTATTTCTATGTCCTTGCACCAAAAAACTTCAAGATAGAACACTGCGAGACATTCCGCTCAGACTTGAATAAAGTTGTTTTGAGTGATATGCGATCAAATAAAGATAACATTACGACTGTAAGTTAATCTTTTCATTTCATTTTATTCATTTCGTCTCATATACTCATAATTCGTCTAATTTTTCATTTTTGTAATTGCCAAATAAGAGAGATACTGTCAGGCAATTAAAGGTTTTGTTTTTAGATAAGAGTGATATCGTTTGCTTACTCATCAATTTTAATTTACAAGCTTTTTCACATTGAATTGACATGAATATGGAGCAAGATTGGTCAGAAAGAGGAAAAGAAAAACAATTTTTTGCTTATATCAGCATAATCTAACAATAGTCAGACACTGTCCTGTTTTCGCTATAAAATATGTGTCTAATATGAAACGGGAACACACTTATGTAAAAATAAAACCTTTAATATCATGGAGGGGTCACTTTCTCTTCCTTTAAAAAGTCGCTCTTTGATTTGTTTTGTATTTGGTGTGTTTTTTTGCAGTTCCTTCTCTTCAGTTCAGTCGAAATTCTTTGTTTCCTCTTTAACACATTTCCCCTGATAAGCGTTTCTTTTTAAGAACATCCAAAAATTTTAAAGCCTTGGGATGTGTTCTTAACTTTTTGAGATTTATTAAGCCTAAAAATGTTCTTAACATGTTCTTTTCTTCGCCATTATTTGAGTATTTTTGTCTATTTTCCTAAGAAATCTGGTGTTTTAGAGTCTGCAAAGCCTTAAAATGTTCTTAACATTTTGGCCATCGAAGCCTTATGTTCTCATATAGTTTGTTCTTATAAAAAAACGTATATTCGTCCTTTTTATGATATTTGATAGGTACCAATCCCTTCTCGCTGAAAAAGAGTAAACCAGTTCCACTCATGACATAAAAGTGCAAGTTTTATATTTTTTCATCTAGGCTGTTGTTGCTGTCGAGTTAGAGAACAAAGAAAGCATTTATGGTTACCATCGCAACACGAAACTACCATATTTAAGAATTACTGTGGCTTTACAAAAACTTATTGCTCCATCACGTAGACTGTTGGAAAGGGGTTTCGAATGTACTGGCTATCCTAACAAATGTTATAACACATACGAAAGTAACATCGACTTTGAGGTACATAATACTTTAATCTCCACTTTTGTTGAACTAATAGAAATTCTTCACAGTAGCAAAATGTGTGTAGGAGAGCAGATTTTTATGACACACTGTAATTATCTATTCATAATATAAAAAGATAATTACTGTGTCATAAAAATCTGCTCTCCTACACAAATTTTGTACCCCTCCTGTCTACGCTACTACTTCATGCTTCATTATCACTTTTGAAATATTAGTATTGGTAAGCTCATTCTTTCATCACAACTTTTTCGGTAGAATTACGGCGGTTTGATATTATTTATAATAAAGTTGATGTTGCTGTGAGATGACCAACTAAGTATTATGTCATTTTATGAGAAGTGAGATTTTGAATAATAGTGGTATTACATTTATATTGAATTTTTCAAATTTACAATTATATTCTGCTGTTCAACCCAACAAAACCTTCTCTACTACACTTCAACTTAAGGTACGTTTCATGGTTGATACAAACACGGTGGGGTGCAACTGGATCGAATTACCACCAAATGCATATAACATCAGAAATTTTTCGTCTAATCCAAGCAAAATTTCACGTTGTCAATTAGAAGTTGACATTGCTTATGATAAGTTCATCAGCCACCAGCCTGAAGGTTGGTTTCGTGTTATGAAAACTTATGCAATTTTCTTCTCCAATGCTAGGGACTATTATCAATAAAATGCCATGTCTAATCGAAAGGGACAATAATGCCTGTTTCTGTCAATAAAGAATTCCGTAGGGCATTTCCCTTTTGTCCTCTCATTTTTTAACCACAAGTGATTTTTTTGGTTTAGAGATGCTGGTTAAAACGATCTGGCCAGCCAGGGTGCAGTACACAGTGCTGATGAGTACCAATTAGGTCGGGAATGCGTATTATGTTGCTCTGCCACCCAAATCTCCTGTGTGAATGGGCTATTCCAGAAAAATATTGTACCCCCTATGGCGAGGGGGTCTTTTTTTAAAAGGTGACCCCCTGGATTTTTCCCTCCCATTTTTTGGACCACCCTGGGTTTTCGACTTCGTTATACTCACCACCCAGGATTTTCAACCCGATTTTACTGACCACCCTGGATATTTTCGTTCAAAAAAACAAACCACCCTGGATTTCTTATTTTCCAGACCACCCTGGACGTCACACCTCCTCAACATAGGGGGTACAGATTATTTCTGGAATAGCCCAATATAGTTACAGAAATTCTCATTTTTTTACATTTATATTTGTAATGTTTAGGTGAGTGGGACAAGATAGCACCAGTTCGAATTCTTAGCTTCGATATTGAATGTGCTGGGAGAAAAGGGATTTTCCCTGAAGCTGAAAAAGACCCAATTATCCAGATTGCAAATATGGTTATCAGACAAGGTAAATTGTTGTTTCGGTAGTTATTTTTAATCAACTGGTGAATGCGTAAGCAGGAAACTTCAAGTATTGAAAAAAAAACCGTTTCGATAATGTTTATGTTATCACACGAGGTATATCTTTTTTCTCGGAAACTTCTGAATGGGATGGCATGCTCATGATTGTAATCTTTCTACTAGATAAGTGATTCTATATATTAATAAGTCGTAGTCACTTTAACGTCTATTGCCTCTTCAAACTGAGTAGTACATATAGTGACTGGAGGGCAATAAACAAAGTTTTATTATATTATTATAATATACAAATATTTTCAATCCAGGATTATGTGTCAATGCAATCACTTCATAGTTAATGCTGTTTTGGATACTTATAATAATTTCTTCTTTGCTTTAGGCGATAAAGACCCTTTTATTCGTAATATTTTCACATTGGATACGTGCGCACCGATCGTTGGAAGCGACGTCCATTCGTACAAGAAAGAAGCAGATCTGCTTCAGGTATTCACACACCCTTATATGATATGATTGTATACAATTCAAATACACATTACCATTTCAATTACATTTACAGGGGTCTTATCTAGGCCCGGTGAACGGCGAAGTTCGACCGTCCAAGGCACGAAAAAAAATTACAATTCGCCGTTCGAAAAGTTCGGTTCACCGTCTCAAGTAAATATATTTACGCTAATTAATACACTGCACTTACTAAGAATTCGCCGGCCTAGAATCTAGAAATCGCCAGAGTTAATTTTTCATTCGCCAGACTACCAAAAACAAAGAAAAACCCCTGCCGTTATTAAGAAACACCTTGTTTAAGCTTTAACCCTATTTTTATTAGGGGTGGTTCTGTTCGGGGGTGAAACTAGTGTTAATAGTTCCTGAAATAGCAGAGCTTTTGAATAAGATTGTCCGTAATTTCCTAACTTTTATTTAACTTCGAAAGAGAAAAATTTTGACACCTGAAGATTTTCACACCTTGAGCATGATGACATTTCTGACAGTAAGGTGTCACAAAAATTGACACATTTCCAATACAGATTTATTTCTTATGTCAAATATATCAAATATATCGTTTATCGTTACCGTAATTTATTGAATATTTAGGATCACACAGCCAACCTTCTGTCCACTTTAATTTACAATTAGAATAGACAGGGTAAAAAGTGGTCCGTCTAGCGCTTTATACTTTCTCGTTTCTGATAACTTTCTCGTAACTTTACCAACCAGGCATGGTCGGACTTTGTGAATCAAGTTGATGCTGATATTATCACCGGCTACAACATTGTGAATTTCGATTTACCATATTTATTGAATCGAGCAACGACTTTGAAAATTAAGAGATTCCCATTCCTTGGACGTATTTTGAATGAAAAGAGCACAATCTCAACGACCACCTTCCAATCAAGAGCTTATGGAAAACGTGAGAACAAGGTACGAAAATTTCTTGGATTTCTTGGAACTTTACAATCTAATGAATTCAGGCCATGTTTTAGAAAGGCAAGGCAGCGTCCGTTGGTGACCAAAAAGGGCACTTTTCCCAGTGTGTTTCCACTAAAAAGGCTATACCTTTATACCAATAATATTATTTTAGTAATTTCAAAAGGGGCACCATCCGATAACCGGCCCCTTAAAGGGCATGAAAAATGTAGACAGTTTCCCAAAAACTTTTGACATTTTCGTCTACGTGGTGCTGTTGGGAACCTTTGGGAAGCGATTTCCCATCCTCTCATTGAATGATTTTTTTCAAATTTCTCCCATTGAAGTATTTTTATTGTAAAAGAGCATGAGTCTGCTAAACCCACCCACTTTAGTGGAAAAAGTGTCAGAAAATAAACTTTGGAAATCAGAAAAGTCTTTTATTCTCTGTTTTAGTAGGGACTTTCAATTTTCATAAAATATAGATTACAGAGTTTAATCTTGACTACTTTGCCTTGAAATGATCCTCCAAGACATCCCCTTGGAAGAAAAAATAGGAAAAAATCAATTTTTCTTGATAGCTATGGAGGCGATTTACATAGTATAAATGTTTTTGTTTTGTTTTACAAACATGTTAGACTGCAAGGAAAATGCTATCTGAATTAACATATATGTTAATAGGGCTTTGATTTTTTTTAGAATTTGACATTTTTCTGAAAATTTGTCATTAAAAGATGGGTTGAAGCAAGGCCTCCAATTTTATTCTTATATTTTAGATCTCATAATAGGCTTTCAAAAAAAGTTTTTTGGGTTAACCTGTGAAAAATGAGGTTGTGGACATAACTTTTAATAATGTTTTAGCAAAACTAGCAATAAACAAACCATGGAGTAGGCAATAGCAGTTTTTTACTATAATTTATGAAAGTAAAGCCAATTATTGGACCTACCTCCGGGTACCCCGGTGGAGGTCCTATAAATTAACCTGTGTCCGTCCGTCCGTCCGTCCGTCCGTCCGTCCGTTCGTTCGTTCGTTCGTTCGTCTGTTACCAGCTTTTCTCGAGATTTGCTCATTAGTTTTTTCAGATTTTTGGCGCAAAGATGCAAAATGGCAATGGCCAAAATGTGACGGAGCCCAATTTTCGAAAAAAAAGTTTTTTCTGTCGAAATTGCCGGAAATATGCCGGAGAAACTGTTTTTTTTTTGGCATTTTCTCGAGATTTTATCATCAGTTTTTTCTGATTTTTTGCTCAAATATGCGTATTAACAATGCCCAAAACATGGCCGAGTCCTATTTTTGAGAAAAAAATTTTTCCGGCCGAAAATGCCGGAAACATGCCGGAAATCTCCGTTTTTCTAGATTTTCATTGGACTTTTTCATTTTAATTGGTTGTTTTTCATTCAAAAACATTATTAATAGCAATGCCCACCATCAAGCATGTTTCAATTTTCAATAAAATTGATTTTTGAAGCCAGAACTATTTAAAAATCGCCGGAACAACCCTATTTTCGCCGGAAAGACAGTATTTCTTGAATTTCTCGAGCTGTACTTTATATTTTTTTATGAAATTTTGCACACTGATGCAAAATGACAATACCTAAACTGTGACAGAGCCCGATTTTCAAAATAAAAAAATTTTCGCCCGAAAAATGCCGGAAATATGCCAGAAAAACCGTTTTTTTTTACATTTTCTCGAATTTTCATCCTTAGTATTTTCTGATTTTTTGCAGAAAGATGCGTATTCGCAATGCTCAAAACATGGCCGAGTTCGATTTTTGAGAAAAAAATTTTTCCGGTTGAAAATGCCGGAAATCGCCTTTTTTGCAGATTTTCATTGGATTTTTTCTTTATATTTCTATGTTTTTTCACACAAAAACATTATTGATAATAATGCTCACCATCAAGCATGATTCATTTGTCAATAAAACTGATTTTTGCGACCAGAACTTCTATATATTAATAGCGGTGCTTTGTGTGTCTGTGTGTCACCACTTTCGTTTTCGCTTTGTTTGTGTTTTAAAATAATGACTTTTAGTCTCTTGCTCCACAAATTTGTTCTATTGAATCCAACAGTACCAGACAATTTCAAAAAATACAAGAAAAAACATAACCCGAAGATCAGCATCCTTCTTAGTTTTTAAATAAAAAACAACAAGAAAGTATTCATAATGCGGAATATTTCGATGACTCTATCTCATCATTTTCAACCATAAACTAAATACATTTCAAAAATCTAATTTTATTCTAAAAATCTGTACAGCAGTAAAATGATAATTAAAAACGTTAATGAGTTATAAAATGTACAAGGGAAATAAAATTGATATAAGCTAAAAAATGACTGAATGAAAAGAACAAAAGAGTGTCAATTGTCAGGGGCCTATCCAAACAATTGAAGTTCTTTTGAAGCTTTCAACCCGTCATTAATCTTTACATTAAAAAACTAAGGCCAAAGATTAATGACGGGTTGAAAGCTTCAAAAGAACTTCAATTGTTTGGATAGGCCCCTGACAATTGACACTCTTTTGTTCTTTTCATTCAGTCATTTTTTAGCTTATATCAATTTTATTTCCCTTGTACATTTTATAACTCATTAACGTTTTTAATTATCATTTTACTGCTGTACAGATTTTTAGAATAAAATTAGATTTTTGAAATGTATTTAGTTTATGGTTGAAAATGATGAGATAGAGTCATCGAAATATTCCGCATTATGAATACTTTCTTGTTGTTTTTTATTTAAAAACTAAGAAGGATGCTGATCTTCGGGTTATGTTTTTTCTTGTATTGTTCTATTGAATTCGCGCCATTTGCAAAAGATCGGATAGAGCTTGGTTTAGACTTTATTCAGCCTTTCTTTTGAAATTTAAGGCCCATCTACATTTAGTAATTTTGTTTTAAATGTTTTCGAATGTATTTTAACGATTGTATTTATTAATGACATTCTTTTCAAAACAAAACAATTTCATTTCATAGAAAAGAATATTTCAAAAGCAAATCAAAACATATAAATGCAAAAGTTTGTGGACAACAACAGCATATTCAAAGGGCGATATAAAGCATAAGAAAAAATTAGTTCACTTCTTTCTTCTTATAAAATTTTTCAAGTCGTCGTTACTGTTAAAAAGTGTGTACGTCATTTTTTATGTTTAAATTCGAAAAGTTATGACAAGGGTTTAAAAAAGCAACTTAGAATTGTCTTATTTTTTTCGATCTGATAAAAACAAAATGTTGCACTATTCTTTGTGACCTTCCCACTTTTTCCTGAAAAATTGTCATTTAAACTGGACGGCATATTTAACGCGAGCGAAGCGAGAAAAATGACTACCTGCAGAGTCAGAGTCGTTTCGACACTGGTACAGTAAACGATGCTCTTTCTGACAACTTTTGACTTAAACAATAAATCATGTCACGGGGGGACAGTACACGATCCAAATATGGTTTAAAGATAAGACACCCGGGGAAGGTTAGAGTTAAACGTTGTAGAGATTTCTTTTTATTTGATCGCTTTTTTAAGCCAGTTCAACATCCAAAGGACTTTTAGTGCGTTCAGCTACAGCTTAACCGGCGTGCGACGCTGCGTACCGGCTAGTTCTATATATTTTCAGACTGATTTTTTTCATTTTTCTCCTCGCATTGCTATCTAACTTTCATCATCAGGTAGGTCCATTCAGCATCTAGCTTGTTTTTCATTTATAGGCTTATGCAGTTTATTTTCTTCAATAAATATAGCATTCCACCGCTTAGAAAATCTTATTTTGCAAAAAATGGGACTCCATTTCATACTGAACCACATTTACAATAGAAAATAATTAATTTATAATTGATATATATATATATTATATTTCTTGTTCAGAACTGAATTGGATTTTATTTTCACAATTAATTGCTTGTTGGCAGTTTATTTAGCTTCTAATTTTGTTTAACTACGTTGCGGACATAATAATTTGTACATTAATCATGATTTTGAGCAAAGTAAATTATTTGATTTTAAAAAGTTACAAATGGGCTTTTCCAGAAAAAATTTGAATATGGGGGTGGAGGATATAACAATTTTCATTGATTTGGACAACCCAAATTACCCCTGGATAGAGCAAATTTTGATGATTTTTCTCTACCCCCCGGACAATATATCCTCCACCCCCATGTAGGGACATTTTCTGGAAGAGCCCAATATGGAGGATTTGAATTGTCAAGGATTTTGACCAACTGAGCAATGTATTACTTAGTTCTGGTCTCACATTGCAAATGATACAATTAGGCAATAATTTGTAACTCTCTTAAGTAATGTTTCTCAAAACCCATGAATATATTCAAGATGATGTCAATGTTCTTCAAGTATTAGATGTATTATAAAAAACATAGACACTGCCATAGAGGTTTCCTCCCATAATGGTTGTAAAATGTCCAAGAAAGCTTCAATAGTTATGTCCGCATTAGATATATTACATCAAAGTTCTGATGGAAATTAGCTAGAATATCTTGAAAACTTTAGGCTTCACATTTTAATCGCTAAAATGGTTTCTGTAACCTATAGATGGTCCAGTTTCATTATCTCCCTAATTGGATAAAAATAACAAAAAATTTATGTCCACAAAATCAGGGAATGTTTCTTCATACTTCCAATTTAACCGATTCAGGTAGCTATAAAAATGATACTTTTTTTTAGTTGTGAACCCTAAACCTTACAAATTCCTACAAAGATTGGCATTCAAAGTTGTCAATACCTTAGAAAATTGGGAGAAAAAAAACACTCAAAAGTTATGTCGTAAAAACAATGTGCGGACAACTCAAAATTGTGAACGGAAACCATCACACCTGTTCATTTAATGATGGAATTTTTTTCCATGGAGGACATAAAAGTATTTTAATCCTACTGGATTTATGTCTCCCATAGATGGGAAGGAATAAATAGCACAAAAACAAGCTGATAAAACATTTTCACTCTCTTGATAAAGCGTGCCGACATAACTTTGTGAACGGAAATAGTTATGTCCGCAACATTTTTTATATATAGGACTTTTTTCAAAAATATTTTTTTGCAGATTTTATTTTTCCTCTTCTCTGGCAGTGAGAAAAACAAAAAAGATAATTTGGACTGACTGGCAATTTAGGCAATTAGGCAATTACTATTAGGTAATTTTTAAAAATTGGAATTTTCCGTTCACATTTTGGCACAGTAAGCTGTTCTGAAAATAATGAGCACATGCCAACATGAAAAAAATTACTGTTTAAGCTTGCCAGTTTCAAGATGGATCAGAGACATTAACTGTTACAAAAATTACATGCCCCTAGATTTTTCACTTGGGCCTCAAAGTTGGCAAGTTGACAACATCGAAAATGGTTGACCAGATTCATGCTCATAATCGTCACTCGTGCAAAATTACTCGAATCTGACTGATTTAGAGGAGTCTGATTTATCGTTAATTGCACTATTACCACATTACCATTTTTTGCACTCTACGGCATGGGGAAACTCCCACCCTATTCCTTTCTCTCCCCACGCCCTGTGTAGCAATAAAGCGACTTTCAATAAAACAAAACAAAGGGACTTCGCATTGTAGGGCGAAAATAAAAAAATGTGGTGTTTCCGGAATGCGGGTGAAGGAAAAAAGCTCTCGTGCGGCCGGCCGGAAAAACATTTTTTTGCTTTTTTTTGGTAACTTAAGATCATTGAAATAGAACTTTAAAGATAACTTTTATGTACAAACAGTATGAAGTAAGCCCTGAATACTAATGTATCAACTACTAACGAACAAAACTTGATTTACAAGCGGGAATATCTAACCAAACGACGTTTGATAGCTTGAGCGGTCAACTTGATTTTCTTTATGATGAACCATATAGATGAACCCTTAATAGTCTGCGGCCGGGTCACAAAAAAAAAAATTTCACCCGGCCGGTTTCCGGAAACACTACATTTTTTTATTTTCGCCTAGTAGATTCTTTTTAGATAAAAAATAAAGAGGTTTTTCGAATTCTCAACTTCAGTTGAGTTAGAATCTGAGAATGTGTGTGTGTGTGTATGTCCCAAAACTTTGGGGCAGCCTGGAGACTTCAAAAATTGTTCGATTTGGCTGAAATTTGGCACACTTGTTCCTTGGATGATTATCTGGGGGTGTTTTTTTCATTTTTCAAAAATTTTGATTTTTGGGGCCTGAGGACGAGTTTTTCGCCAAAACGAGGCTAAAACTTTGGGGCAGCCTGGAGACTTCAAAAATTATTCGATTTGGCTGAAATTTTGCACACTTGTTCCTTGGGTGAATATCTGGGGGTGTTTTTTTCATTTTTTGAAAATTTGGATTTTTGGGGCCTGGGCACGAGTTTTTCGCCAAAACAAGGCTAAAACTTTGGGGCAGCCTGGAGACTTCAAAAATTGTTCGATTTGGCTGAAATTTTGCACACTTGTTCCTTGGGTGAATATCTGGAGGAAATTTTTTCATTTTTTGAAAATTCTAATTTTTGGGGCCTGGGCACGAGTTTTTCGCCAAAACGAGGCTAAAACTTTGGGGCAGCCTGGAGACTTCAAAAATTGTTCGATTTGGCTGAAATTTTGCACACTTCTTCCTTGGGTGAATATCTGGGGGCGCTTTTTGCATTTTTCAAAAATTTTGATTTTGGGGCCTGGAAACGAGTTTTTGCCAAAACGAGGCTAAAGCTTTGGACCAGTCTACAGGCCTCCAAAATGATCGGATTTGGTTGGGATTTGGCACACTTGTTCATTGGGTCAATATCTGGGGGTCTACAACTGGGCCTATGAATGATTTGAAGCCACTGAAGTTGAGCCCAGTGCGTTGCGCACGTTCGACTATGTTAGTAAACAAAGAAAGTCATGACTCGTAACAAAGGAGAAAATATAAAGAAAGTCGCTTTATAGTTTATGTTCTTGTAAAAAAACGTGTATTTTCTTTGGTAGGTTTAGGGTTAATTAATTTCATCTGTGTTCTGTGTCTAAAAGCGTCAAAAACTTACTTTAATTTACAAGACATTTGTGTTGTATATTTGCAGATCTGGAAATCTGAATTTTCCCTAACGAATCCCTAGCTAGGGAAGGTGCAACAGCTCCCTAGTTATGGAAATGGAACATTTCGAACTTATGACTACCCAGGGATGTTCAAATGCTGCTGAAGTTTACGATGAAAGAAAAACAAGTTCAGAAAAAAATCACCAAACATAGAATCTAGCCCCCAGGTCCATCTAAAATAATTTAGGTGACCCCTAACATGGTTAGTCCCCCCTAGCCACTGGCTAAAATCAGGTACCAATTCCTGCTCGACCTTTTAGCCCCCCCCCCCTCAGGCCAGGGGGGTCCAGCCTTGTGGTTCGATAGCTCTCATTCGTTCCGATATGTACTTGCGCTACTTTGAGAATCCCGGCACTTTTGTCGTAAGGAGTCAAAGATCAACAGTTCCTCGCGGTCCTCTTTTTTTATAACCACGCACGCACAAACTCCCATAGAAGAAACTACAGGAAGCTTATTCGAATCTTATATTATTTGAATCTTATATTATTCGAATCTTATATTATTCGAATCTTATATTATTCGAAAATCTTATATATTCGAATCTTATATTATAATCTTATATTATTTGAATCTTATATTATTTGAATCTTATATTATTCGAATCTTATATTATTTGAATCTTATATTATTCGAATCTTATATTATTTGAATCTTATTTAATTTGAATTTGATCTTAGATTTAGAATCTAGATTATTTGAATCTTATATATTTCGAATCTTAATCTTTGAATCTTATATTATTGATCTTAATTATTTGAATCTATATATTTGAATCGTATTTATTCGAATCTTATATTATTCGAATCTTATATTATTTGAATCTTATATGATTTTGAATCTTATATTATTCGAATCTTATTATTGAATCTTTGATCTATTTGAATCTTATATTATTCGAATCTTATATTATTTTAATTATTTGATTTAATTAGGAATCTTATATTATTGGACCTACCTGGAGGTCCTATAAATTAACCTTTGTCCGTTCGTCCGTCCGTCCGTTCGTCCGTCCGTCTGTTACCAGCTTTTCTCAGGATTGGCTCATTAGTTTTTTCTGATTTTTGGCACAATGATGCAAAATGGCAATGCCCAAAATGTGACGGAGCCCGATTTTCGAAAAAAAAAAAAAATCATTTCCGGCCCTAAAATGCCGGAAATATTCCGGAAAAACCGGTTTTTTGGCATTTTCTCAAGATTTCATCATTAGTTTTTTTCTGATTTTTTTTGCACAAGATGCGTATTAGCAATGCCCAAACTTGGCCGAGTCCAATTTTGAGAAAAAATCTTTTCCGGTCGAAAATGCCGGAAATATGCCGGAAATCGCCGTTTTTTTGCAGATTTTCATTGGACTTTTTCCTTATATTTCGTTGTTTTTTTTCACACAAAAAACATTATTAATAGCAATGTCCACGATCAAGCATGATTCAATTGTCAATAAAACTGATTTTTGAAGCCGGAACTTTCTAAAAATCGCCGGAACAAGCCGATTTTCGCGCCGGAAAAACAGTATTTTCTTGAATTTTCTTGAGCTGTACTTTATATTTTTTCATGAAATTTTGCACACTGATGCAAAATGTCAATACTTAAATTGTGACGAAGCCTGATTTTCGAAAAAAAATCATTTCCGGCCGAAAATGCCGGAAATATGCCGGAAAAACTGGATTTTTGGCATTTTCTCGAGATTTTATCATTAGTTTTTTCTGATTTTTTGCTCAAAGATGCGTATTAACAATGCCCAAAACAATGGCCGAGTCCGATTTTTGAGAAAAAAATTTTTCCGGCGGAAAATGCCTGAAATATGCCGGAAATCGCCGTTTTTCTAGATTTTCATTGGACTTTTTCCTTATAATTGGTTGTTTTTTCATTCAAAAACATTTTTAATAGCAATGCTCACCATCAAGCATGTTTCAATTTTCAATAAAATTGATTTTTGAAGCCGGAACTATTTTAAAAGTCGCCGGAACAACCTATTTTCGCCGGAAAGACAGTATTTCTTGAATTTCTCGAGCTGTCCTTTATATTTTTTTATGAAATTTTGCACACTGACTCAATATGACAATATCTAAAATGTGACGGAGCCCGATTTTCGAAAAACATTTTTTTCCGGCCTAAAATGCCGGAAATATGCCGGAAAAACCGGTTTTTTGACACTTTCTCGAATTTTTATTTTTAGTTTTTCTGATTTTTTGCAGATATTCGCAATGCTCAAAACATGGCCGAGTTCGATTTTTGAGAGAAATTTTTTTCCGGTTGAAAATTCCAGAAATCGCCGTTTTTGCAGATTTTCATTGGGTTTTTTCTTCATATTTCTATGTTTTTCACACAAAAACATTATCGATAACAATGCTCACCATCAAGCATGATTCAATTGTCAATAAAACTGATTTCGACCAGAACTTTCTATTTATTTTTTCCCTACAACCTTTCCCTCTCCCCCCACCATCAATCAATGATGAATTTCTTGCGTTATGCATTTTCGCTAAACGCTATGTTTTCTGACTGATTTTTTTCATTTTTCTCCTTGCATTGCTATCTAACCTTCATCATCAGGTAGGTCCATTCAGCATCTAGCTTGTTTGAATCTTATATTATTCGAATCTTACATTATTTGAATCTTATATTATTCGAATCTTATATTATTCGAATCTTATATTATTTGAATCTTATATTATTCGAATCTTACATTATTTGAATCTTATATTATTCGAATCTTATATTATTCGAATCTTATATTATTTGAATCTTATATTATTTGAATCTTATATTATTCGAATCTTATATTATTTGAATCTTATATTATTTGAATCTTATATTATTCGAATCTTTATATTATTCGAATCTTTTAGTTCGAATTCATAGTTCGAACATGTTTCCAGTCTCCGTCAAAGAGAAACCCTCTTAAAATAGTTTCTCCGATTCGAATATTTCTGTAATTCGAAAAAAGAAGATTCCCCGTTTGAGTTCGAATTAGTGCGAGTAAGAAAAATAAGCCAAAATCATTATCAACTTTATGCTTTTGCAAGATTCTGAAGTTCTTTTAATCTTTTATTGTGTTCAGGTAATCAATATTGCGGGAACCGTACAATTCGATTTGCTACATGCTCTGTTACGTGACTACAAGTTGAGATCATACACTTTGAACTCTGTGAGTTATCATTTCTTGAAAGAACAAAAAGAAGATGTCCAACATTCCATTATCACTGATCTACAGGTATTCTATGGACTGTTTTTTGTAATTCTCTTTTCCTCTGATCTAATCAGGGTGACCAACGAAAAGGTGTAATAGTGGTATCAAATTGTTCAAAATATTTTTTTACTAGCTGTTTTTGGACCCACCTGAGGCGCCTATAAATTAGCCTGCGTTTGTTTTTTCGTTCGTTCGTTACCAGCCTTTCTGGGGATTGGCTCATAGAATTTTTTAATTTAAATGTAAAATGGTAATACCCCAAATGTGACGAAGCCCGATTTTCAAAAAAAAAATTTAAGTACATACGTCTCAAACATAAAATTGCATTTTGTGAAAGGAATGAGCATTACTTGGGGGTAATTGGCAATTTATAAGTTCGATGATGGTGATATTCTTTGCATTATTCCTAATTTTTTTGGCCATTTTCATCATGGACATTCTTATAAAGTGTATTCTTATAGAAAAAAAGCGTGTAAACCCCTATAAACCATATAGTTTTGGAATCGCCCTAATGAGCTCTTTCATATTTCATTATCAGTTTAGTGATGATTTCCAGACCTCATTTCTCCTTTAACCTTTCTCAAGCAATGCAATGTAATTAATTTTTTTATTGTGTAAGATAGAATGACATTATTTTTTTGGTAATGAGTAAGTAATTGGTCTATTATTTCTTTCAAAACACTTTCTGAAGGGACTTTCCTAAAAATTGGTATACAATCAGTCAGTAATTGGTCTATAATTTCTTTCAAAACACTTTCTGAAGGGACTTTCCTAAAAATTGGTATAAATTCTTTCTAGAGAGCATTAAATTCATTCATTATTTTTTGCAGCAACAAATTATTTTTGAGTTAAAAAAATGGTCCGTATCTCCTTTTTGGCGACTTCTTTTCTCTTCATATTGATACCATTCCATTGTAATACTGATGGGTTCATGTTTAAAGAATTGGGAATGTTGGCTTGCCCACAAACAAATAATATAACCATTATTGTAGATGGGCTTTATATGGTTTATCTGGATGACCTCTTGCATCGTTTGGAACCTTTGACACGGAACGAAGATTGCTTCACCATCAATGTATACCTTCCGAGTGATGGTTTTGTTGTCCAATGGCGGCCAAGCTTCAATATCAATCAATTCGAATGGAATTTCCCTCAAACAAAACAAAAAATTTTTTCAAAGGGTATTCCTTACAATGATTTGAAAAATTTTTTGAAGCGTCTTTATAATGAACAAGTGATGGGGAACAACACTGTCAAACAAACATTGGTCTATTTAAGTGACGGTTATGATTATGAAGAAGCGCTTCAAACGTTGCAAGGACTTCAAGTTGATCGGTTATGGAATATCATTCTTTTCTGTCAACTTTTTTTTGATCTTCCAAATTGGTTGCCGATTAATCGGTTTTTCTACTCAATTTCAACTTATTTTATACCTGTAGAGACAAAGAATATCTTGCTTAAAAATCTACTTGATGTGATCAAAGAGCCAGATTTCGACCGATATGAATACATGCACCAGTACCTTCTTTCAAGAGCTGACCTGTTTAATGAAACTTGCATGAAGGGAATAACTACGATCCATATCTATGGAAGCGTACACATTCATGACGCTTATTTTCCATATTTTGTTGCCTTATTGAAAAAAGTGAACGCTTTACGTGAAATTAAAAAGAAACAACCGTTGAGGATCCGCATCATGCAATTTAACAACTTTCATTCAGATTTTGTTAATAAAATGTTATATAAAATGTTTGGCCCTGATTTGATGATGGATGTTAGAAAACCAATAGACAGTGATACTGTTTCTCTCCATATCCAAAATTACGACTGGAGACTACCAATCCGTGAATATTGTAAATTACTTTCAGGACCTAACATCAAACATTACCGATTGGCATCTTCGAACCAACTATCTATATACTATAACTGTCTCATTGCTGTGAAAATGAAAACATTTGAATCAGTGGATGATCTTATAGAAATGATGAACGAAGATATTTGTAAAAGACGAAAATTAGATTAAAACATTTCATTGATGTTGTATCAATGTTGTAAAAATGAAAACACTCGAAAAATTCAAAAATGAAACATTCTAGTGATGTTGTATCAATGCTGTGAAAATGAAAACATTCGAAAAATTCAAAAATGAAACATTCTAGTGATGTTGTCTCAATGCTGTGAAAATAAAAAACATTTGAATCAAAGGATGATCTTATAGAAATGATGAACGAAGATATTTGTAAAAGACGAAAATTTAAAATGAAACTTCTTAATTTCACCTCTCCGATTTGTTAATTATATTGTAGAACTCATTAGTTTTTTTTTAATAAAATCATTTTTGGAGCTACCTTGGAGGTCCTATGAATTAAACTCATCTCCGTCCATCCGTTTGTCTGTTACCAGCTTTTTCAGGATTGTGACTGGAACCGTTTTTTCCGAAAATTATCTTTTTGGCCGTTAGAATCGGATTTTCTTATTTTGGGGAAATTCCCTTTTGTCATTTTTAGGAAAAATAAGCATTTCTTTTTTTTACTGATTTTTTGCACAAATAATGTGTAAACATACACTCTCGAATGTGACGGGGCCCGATTTTTGCCAGATCCGAAAATAAAAAATATCCCGGAAAAGCAGTTTATTAGTTTTTCCTGATTTTTATACATAGATGCGTATTAGTATTGCTTTCAATGTATCTAAAACCGTTTTCTGTAAAAAATTTTCTTCCGGTCTGTAGAACCTGAAATTGCTGCTTTTCGTATTTCCGTAACGTTTTCTCACTTTGTATGGATTTTTTTTTGCAAAAAAAGATGTGACAATGACTTTTTCACAATAAAGCAAAATAAGTAGTATTCAACTAAAATTGACGGAACCCAGTTTCCCAAAGAAATTTTGTTCGCAAGATAGAAATCAGTCCTCATATTCGAAAATCCAAGGTCTTAACTACAGTCAACTCTGTGATTCGAACCTCTGTTATTCGAATCTTTCTTTAATTTGAGCTGAAACTTTGGTCCCCTCAGCTGGGAAGGGGAATAAATTAGTCTCTGTCATTCGAATATTTCTCTAATTTGAAGAGAGTTTTTGGGCCCTTAAAGATCGAATTAGAGAGATTCAACTGTAAGTTCGCCATAATGAGAATTAATTATGTTAATTATGCGTCAATTCAACTTCATAGAATGGGAACAGCCAGACACGAAGACGTTTAGCAGTTTATTGCATGAAGGATGCAATCCTCCCTTTGCGTTTGTTAGAGAAACTGATGTGTATTATCAATTATATGGAAATGGCACGTGTTACTGGTGTCCCTTTGTCCTATTTGTTGTCCAGGGGTCAACAGATCAAAGTCGTATCACAATTACTGAGAAAGGTAAATAGAAACAGATACATTGAATTTCTAGTAGTAAGTCTGTGACCGCAGTCGGAGGCGTCCCGAAGGCTCCTCTTTCGATAGTTATCTACCCGAAGGTAGGGGAGGGCGCCACTCTTTCTCCCTGGATTGCTCCATTTACCCTTGATCCTTCTCTTAATTACTGAACATCAAGCTGAGAGGCATCAAGTACCATTTTGGAAATCTTTGGTATGACCCGGCTTTGGGTTGAACCCACAACCTTGCGCACCGTAGCCGGATGCGCTACCACCTGCACTGCGGTCGCTTTTAGTGAATTTCTAAACATCGATAGTAACTGCTTTTTATCTTGATTTATTGTGAATAAAAAATACATAAAGATATTTCTAGCCTGGAGATAATATGCATTTCAAATATACTATTGCGAATACAACTTTCATAATCAACCTGTGCCATAGAAAAGTTAGCTATTATATGATGGCCTCTACATGTAAATGTATCTCAGACAACCATTTGGCAGTCAGGGAGGGCCAGAATGTGATCTTAACTTTGAAATTTCTACTAAATCAAGTTTTGCAGTTTCCGTTTGAGCTCTAATTTAAACGAACTACTTTTTGTCTAATCTAGCAATTAGAAACAGACAGGGCAGAAAGATGGCAGTTAAAATCTGTGCTTTAAAAAAATAGAAACTTTCGATGGCCAACTTTCTGCTTACTAAATTCGCAATTAGAATAGGCAAAACTAAAAGAGGACCGTTTAAACAACAGCTAGCTTATTTTCGTTTTAAAATAATGTTTATGAATAATTCTTTTTAGACCAAATTACAAGACTTGATTTTACCGGCACAAAAGATTGAGGCGGGAGACGAATACGAAGGAGCCACGGTTATCGATCCTATCAAAGGGTGAGAAATGTATTTGGTGTTGATAGGTTATGATTAATCTTTTTGCTTTCCTGAATTGGGAGTCGTGCTAGCAGGCACCTCACTAAAAACCGAGATTATTCATCTCGTTTCTTGGTGATTTCCACTTTAACGATTCTTTTTGAAAAACAAAACCTGACGCAAATTCGATTTTCCCTACTATAATGGTTTTAAAAGTTTAAAGTAACGTCAATAAATCAAATCTTTGGAGCCCGAAAATCTGAGCTCAAACATCTAAAACTGGCGACAATAACACTATCTGCCCCGTTTAGGGGAGGAGATCACAATATACCGCAAAAATTCTTGGCTTCTCTACAAACTCTAATTTTAACAAATTGATTCGTAGAAAAAATTTTAAATTCCACCCACAACGGCTGTTAGTTCAGCGGTCACCACCCAATCCGCCAAAATCAATAAATGGCCATAAATTCTGAACCAATTCTCAAAATAATCCGAAATTTTGTACAGCGCTTCTTTGCCTGATAAAAAAAAACAAGATTACTTAAACAGACTTCAGTGAAAACACCTCTTTCGCGCTGATTTTTATGTGGCCTTTATGACTTTATGGCTAAAAATCTTTCCCCTACCAATTACTTTCATGACAAAAAAACTTATTGAAAATTGTTTGTTTGTTTTTTCGAAAAATTTAAATCTGAGATTTTTCGTTTAAAAGAATTTGAGCACGCACTGAAAATAAATTTCTTCAATTTTAAATTGGGCGAAAATAAAAAAATGTAGTGTTTCCGGAAACCGGCCGGGTGAAAAAACAAAATTTTCTGACCCGGCCGCAGACTATGGGTTCATCTATATGGTTTATCATAAAGAAAATCAAATTGACCATTAAAGATATCAAACATCGTTTGGTTAGATATTCCCGCTTGTAAATCAAGTTTTGTTTGTTAGTAGTTGATACATTAGTATTCAGGGCTTACTTCATACTGTTTGTACATAAAAGTTATTTTTAAGGTTCTATGTCAATGATCTTAAAGTTAATCGAAAACAGCAAAAAAAAATTTCCCGGCCGGCCGCATGGGAGCTTTTTTCATTCACCCGCATTCCGGAAACACTACATTTTTTTATTTTCGCCTTGAGTCTCTTCTCTTTTTTTTTCAAAAAAAAAAAACATTTTTCATGGTATCATTTTCGAATTTTTTTTATTTTAAGGCTTTGTATTTATTTTAGTTTCATGGAGATCGGACTATCCTTTCAGGAGTTAAAAGGAGACACGGGGAAACACAAGACCCAAGTGGTTAAATTTAGGGATAATTCTATAGGTGTCTATTGATTATGAAAATATAAGCCAAATTATCGTTATTCCCATGTGCTCTTATATTTTATGCAGACTCAAAATTTTTAAAGTAAACCCTTTTGTGTTATTTTTCTATTTTACCTCAGTTATTATAAGATGCCCATAGCAACGTTGGATTTTGCCTCGCTTTACCCGTCTATCATGATGGCGCATAATTTATGTTACACTTCTTTGTTAACAAGAGAGGCTGCAAAAGAGTAAGTTTTTTTTTTGCAAGGTTTCAAAATTTATAGTAAAGTCTTGTGACCGCAGTTGGAGGTGACCAGAAAGCTCCTCTTTCCATAGCTATTTGCTCGAAGGCAGCAGGGGAGGGCGCCACTGTTTCTCTGTATTTCTCCACTTACCCTTGATTCTTTTCTTAATTGCTGAACGTCAAGCAGAGAGAGCATCGAGTACCATTATTGCACTAAGTACGAAGTCTTACACGACCGGGGATAGGGACCACAACCTTGCGCATCGTATCCGAACGCTCTACTTTGCACTACGATCGCTTCAGAATGGGTCAAGATGATTACATTATAACATCTTGTGGTCACTATTTCGTTAAATCGAATCTACGAAAAGGAATTTAACAATTACAGTCCGTCCAGTTGTATCTGGATAATACTTTATAATTATAAAAAAAAACCGACCGGTCCGGTAATGTATTTTTGTTGTGAATAAAAGGCAATTTACGATTTGCATACTTATTGATCACGTTACCATTTTTCTTTGGATTGGTTCCTTCCAGACCGGGGTTTTTTTATAATTTTTGCTATGATGATACACAAGCAGTTTATTTTCATTGTTTTTGAAAGTGAAAACGAGTTATTACTTATAAAGTCGCTAACGATTATCTAAATAAAACCGAATGCGCTTTACCCCGCTCCCTGGAATATCAAACCTTATTACTTACCCTCCCAGGACCATGGAAGGAGTCTGCAGGGCAAAAATTTCAAACTATCTGATTATCCATGTAACTTTTTTTCAGAATGGGTCAAGATGAATACATTATAACACCTTGTGGTCACTATTTCGTTAAATCCAATTTACGAAAAGGACTTTTACCAGAGATCTTAGAACACCTGTTATCAGCCAGAAAGAAGTAAGTAGATTATTACGTCATCAAAAAGAAATCACTGATAGTCAACATTTGTGATTTAAAGTGCATTCAGATATAATTGGCAGTGGAAACAAGAATGCTTGTAACTTTTGATGGTCAAATAATAATTTTTTGCTTGCTTTAGAGAATCAAAAACGCTATATTTGATGTATTTTTGGTTTAAAAATTCGCGATTTTTAGCGGCTAAATTTGCGATTGCAAAAATTAAGCTTTTTTTCTACTTATGCTATAATGTTAATTTTTAAACCAGTGGTAGTTCAACCTTAGGTAAAGAAGGTTGTCCGATTTCAAGGCAAACGGAAAAGTCCTTCGGGAGATATGGGACCCGAAATACCCCTTGGTAGCACTTTTCTGTGAAAATATCAAATCTCCAACTTTTTACTAGGAAACTCGATTCTAGTAATGTTTGAATTTTGATTTTTTTCAATTAGATCAAACTTTTATCATATGTAGCTGATGATTGTAAGCATGAAACTTTAAGTTCTACATTTAGAAAAAAGTTTTGACTTATCATTGTTATACTGCTCCTTTACGTAGAGCACTGTCTTTGGTGAAACAAACACACCTTTATCGCTACTACTAGGAAACTGCCAATTATATTTGGATACACTTTAATACCATTTATTCATAACTTCAAACTGAGCTTAGATCGGACATAGAGAACGGTTAGATTTTGCTGAAACTTCGGACACTTTCTTTTTCAGGGCGAAAGCTGACTTGAAGAAAGAAACAGACCCATTCAAGAAAAAGGTTTCTTTTATCATTCTTTCAATGAACTCAATTTCTATTTCGCAGGAGGCTTAGAGGCCCATTTTCGCAACTATAGACACTTTCAATTAGCGCCCCGTCAGCACCTTGAACTGACTACCCAATTCCCCTAACATGGCATTGGTTAACCCGGGCGAAGGTTCATTCACTCGCCAAGTGAACCGCTGCGAGTGGAAATCTAACCTCAGTCGCCTGTGCAGCAACCAAGATCAATGACCGTATTCTCGTTCTGGGAATGAATGTAAAACCATCAACGCAAAGACATTCGTTTTATAAAGTGTACAATCTTTTTTTCTACCGTATGGATACCATGGGAGCATCCAGTTTCCTTGATTTCCACATGATGATAAGAATGAGTGCACACTTTAAGCAAATAAACTCTTGCCTGTTACATAGATTTATAAAACTTTTCCTCTTTTTTGGCAGTAGTGCCTGTCTTTTCTTTTTCAGACTGAAAGTCATCCGACCCTTAGATATACTTTGGGAAGCTTTAAGAGCCGTTTTTCAGGGGTGTACATAGCTAGTACAACTCTACATTAATGAGAAACAGAGTTTTTCTTTATCAATACTTAAAGTTTCATGCTCTTCACAATCATCAGTTGATTTGAAATATGACAATACGAAACGAAATAATCTACAGTTTTTGAAATTCTCAACTTCAGTTGAGCTAGAATCTCAGAATGTTTGTTTGTGAGTTTGTGAGTTTGTTTGTCCACAAACTTTGGGGCAGCGTAGAGAGCGAAATAATTGGTTTACGGAGCTGAAATTTGGCACACGCCCTCCTTATGTTAAAACTTAGGGGCAGTTTTTTCATTTTTTTAAATTTCGCTTTTTTTCGCGAGTTATTCCCATTTTACCGGGATTTTGCGCTCATTTAACGTCATAAAAGTCAAAATAATTGACGTCAAAAAATATTTTTTAAATTTTCTTTTAGATTCATTGACTTAAATGAATTTATTGACGTCAAATTTCATTTTTTAACTTTTCAAGTGTCAATGCCTTAAAATTTTCTACTTGAATTTTTGCAATTTAGATATTTCATTCCGATCTTTGTTTATTCCTTAAATTGCCTACGACTGAGCCTTCTCTAATCCTGCTAAGTATCCATCTATCTGGGTTTACAATCGAGCCTTCCCTTTCTTGTGAACGATAGCCACGTAGGCTTATCAACCAAAGTTTACAATTTAGCCATGCCTTATTCCGAGTAACCATCACTTTTGGATTACAATTTTAAGCCTTCCCTAGTCCTGATTAATCACCACCCTATGGGTTTACGACTTAGCCTTCTCTTATTCCAATCACTATTCACCACGGGTTAACAATCGGCCTTCCCTTATCCCTAGTACCCATTGCCCTTTTAAAAAAAGTGTTTACAATTGGGCCTTTCACTTTCACACGTATACTGAAGTTGAGCCCAGTGCTTTAGCACGTTACAGTTAATAAAATGTCTTCATATAAAAATTGACGTCAGAGTCAATCCTTAGAATCGAACTTTGAAAGCAAATATTTATTGACATACGTAGTTAGTACCACTATACACCCCCATGCCACTATTTCCTTGTGATGCTTTACTCGCCTATAGTTTCTTACGAAACACGTTGGTTGATATCATAGATATCCGTGTCCGTGTCCGTGGAAGCCCAAGAACTCGACTCTATATGAAAAAAGTACTTGTACAGTAAGAATAATCACGACCAGTTACAGAGGCCCTTGTGCCTAGAACTTTGTTACATTATAAAGATAAACTGTAAATTTAAATGAGATTGTTTCATAGAGGTCAATAGACCTGCGAAATATACTTCTATAATAATAATAATATAGACCTTTACAAAATCGCAGTCAATATACGGAATTCTTTAGAAGATGTCGCCAGAGGCCTGGAAACCTTAGCCTTGTTCGTAATCACGGATTTTTATATCGCTGTCATCCAATCCCAAAATTAGTGTCTGAGGAAACTAAGAATTTTTCTGTTTTGCTAACTTTAAATTTTGAGATTCTCACTATGATAAAAGGGCCAAGCTCAAGATTTAAGTTTGGCCAGACAGAAAAATTCTCAGTTTTCTCAGACACTATTTTTGAGATTGGATCTTTTACCTTGATGGCAGCGATGTAGACCCTGAAAGCAATTTCTCAATCCGTACTCTAAAAGAAGCCATTGCAGTTTTGAAATGAAAATTATCGGATAAAATTATCGGATAAAGCATAGTCCAAGGTCTGTGTTCGTAATCGATTTTATTTGAGGATCTGAATTTGTAACACCATTTGTTTTCCATTTAGGTTTTGGACGGTCGACAGTTAGCGTTGAAGATCAGTGCAAATTCTGTTTACGGGTTCACCGGTGCACAAGTTGGAAAATTACCGTGTCTCGAAATCTCCTCTGTAAGCTAATATTTCTTTTCTTCCGGTGTTAAATTCCACTCCCTTTCAGTGAATCAAATTTATCATCACTTTTTATGTACGTGACATCTGGGTCAGATCTGCTTTTAGAGGTCTTTTGAAATTGCAGAAGACAATTGCCCTGAATAAAAAGTCATTTCCTAAAAAACTGGTATCATCTCGTGCTTTCTGGTATTTGGTTCGGGGTAATAATCCGCGGGCAACTGTCCTCGGGGCTTGTTCCAGGGGGTAGTATCCCTAGAATCGATATCATTTTTGCCATTTCGTAGGGCTTTTCCAGAAATAGTCTGTGCCCCCCCTGTTAACGATTTTTGTTTAAAAGTGGATATCCAGGGGGTTAAATATCTCTACAAGGGAGCGAATATCCAGGGGGTAAAGTGTCTTTTCAAGTAAAAAATAAAATATCCAGGGGTATAAAGCATCTTTATAAGAGAGGATATCTAGGGTGTTGAGCTTATTTTTAAGAGTGGATATCCAGGGGATCTTTATAATAAAGTAGGATATCCAGGGGGTTCGATACTTAGAAAAATCAATATCCTCAACAGTGGGTGTAAATTCTTTTTCTGGAAATCCCAATAGTTGTCTTTTTAAGATTTCCTTTCAATCTCCCTTTTCAGAGTGTCACAGCGTTCGGACGTCAAATGATCGAGCGAACAAAACAATTAGTCGAGGATAAATATAACATCAAGAATGGCTTCAAATATGACTCCAAGGTAGAAAAATATCCTTTTTTCAGTGGCTTGTAATTGCGGCAAACCATCTATTCACTGGGATTTTTATAAGCACTTTCACATGGACCATTTTTGTAAATTTAGATTGACTTTCTAATATGCCTGAAACGGCATCTGCTCAGAGAAGCTGGTGTATTGATGGTGTCTGGGGTTTGGGGGTCACGGGCAAAGCCATGGCAGGGTTTCAGTGGACGAAGCTGAGAAATAATGAATATGTAGATAATAGCAGTTATTTGTGCTTGTAAACAACAAAAATATCTAATTTTGCTAGGAAATATACTTTCAATTTTAGATTGAGTTTCAGAAAGTCTTTGGATCGAGTATTTTGGCCGGTATACGGACATAATAAAGTGCTTAGAAAAACTTTCAATGTTTTCTCATGGGTGCTACAGTTTCATCTAACACTTATATTACTGTATTACACAGATTATTATAAACGGCTCCAGCCTAATAACTAATAACCTATATTACTTTAACACTTGTATTACTGTATTACACCTTCAGGTTATATACGGTGACACGGATTCTGTGATGGTGCGTTTTGGAACGGACAGCTTGGAAGAAAGTATGTCGCTTGGTCAAGAAGCTGCCGCTTATGTATCTGGCCATTTTGTTAAACCAATCAAACTGGAGTTCGAAAAGGTTTGTAGTCTAGCAAGCTAGACGACTAATTTATACATAGTAGAAATAAAGCAAAAAGTAATGAATGGAACAATTTTAGTCGTCTAGAAACCTTTGTGCACTAACTCCAAACAAAAGAAAAGTGTCAATATTGCAATTATAATTTTTCCTGCTCAAAATAATTCTTGAGAAAAAAAATATGTGTGGATTTGTGTATTGAAAGTTTTTCATTTGAGTTGATTTCGTTTTGAGATTTTGTTGTTGCTTGATAAATATTGTTTTCTCGCTACGCAAGTTTCTGCGTAGCTAGCCCCTGTATTTATAAGGCTGGAACACCGGATTCTTCCAGTCGTTTATACAAGCTAAACCCCGTATTATTATTAGTATTGGTATTATTAGTATTACACGCATTATAAACGACTCCAGTCTAAAAGGTTTGTAATCCTAAACAACTCACTGTTGCTCATAAGACATAAATGTAGAAACGCTTTTTCGGTCGCACGTTTTTTCGATTGCACGTTTCTTTATAAGAACAACCATGGAGTTTTAGGATGCTTTTAGCTTTTTGAGTTTAAGCCTAAAAAACGTGCTTAAAATGTTCCTAATTTTTCCTTTTCGTGAGTATTTTGTGCAAATTGGGTAAGCCTCCTTTTTATATTACAATAAAACGTGTAGCGTTGGTTATTTTTTTCGCCATCATTGATTTAAAAAAATACTTAAAAGTAAGAAAGATCGTCAAACATCAAACTACCCTGTAAGGGGGTAATGGGTATTGCTAAAAGGGGCTCAAAACAAAATGTGTGAGTTGGTATGGGAAAGTCTTTTACCTCTCTAGAAACTATGGTCAAATGAGTACATTTAACCCTCTCTAATTCGATTTAGTTCGAATGACAGAGACTTTTGCATATAAATAATCGAGTTCTGTATTGGAAGAAATTTTCTGTTTGAAAGTGTTTTTTTTCATTTACAGGTCTACTTTCCTTATTTGTTGATCAGCAAGAAACGTTATGCTGGTCTGTATTATACACGCACAGAAACTTACGATAAAATGGACTGTAAAGGAATAGAGACGGTAAGAATGAACCACTGACCTTTATATATCCCTGGACCAAGCTATATCCGCCATCTTTGATCGGAGTTTTTTTTTGAAAGTTGGTTCCCGCAAAGAAGCCATTGTAGTGTTTGAAGCTTTTACCTAACGAAAAACTGCGCTACATTATTAGTGTACGAGTAAAACTAAATCTAGCGCTCTCTCTGCGGGTAACAATTACTCCGATCATATTTATGGCTGGCATTGAGTAACTTCGTCCAGGGATATATAAAGGGCAGTGGAATGAACCCCCTAAATACTCAAGAAGAACACTCCTGTTGTGTGTTTTTGAAATGAAATGAAAGTGACCAAGAGGTGGCAAAGTTTTGCTTGAACTGACAAAAGTGGTACCGTTATAATATCGGCACATTTTTCAATATTACCGAAACTAAGCAAAAAGTTATCTATGACGTACGAAATCTAAAATGCAGGATTTTAGGCTAGATACGGATAGTTTTAGCCCGTCTTTTCGTGTTTCCAGGGTTGGCCTAAACAATTACGTCGAATTTCATGTAGTGTACGACTGGCTTATTTCAATTCATATGTTAGATTCTGCGGGACAGAGCTAGTCTTGAAAGTTCGGGGCTAGCCCGTGAAAAACTCACGTCATAGATTCCGCTCGCTTAAAAACCTTGCTATTATTGACTTTATGTGTTTGCACTTTTGGGGATCTTGGAGTGACTGCTGCAACGATTTGAAAAAAATTCGCAGTTTCGACCCGTAAAAGTGATTATTTACAGTCATCCTCAGGTGATCAGGACCTAGACCAAATCAGAAGCAATACACATGCATAAACTTACTTTTCTCCGCCATCTTTACAGGTGCGACGTGACAACGCGCCGTTGGTTGCCAAACTGATAAACACATGTCTTCAAAAACTTCTCATCGACAAAGATCCGGATGGTGCCATCCTGTACACCAAACAAGTGATTTCCGATCTTCTATGTAACCGGATTGATATTTCGGAACTGGTTATTACCAAGGAGCTGACGAAAACGGAAGATGAATATGGTGCTAAACAAGCGCATTCTGTCCTCGCTGAAAAGTAAGTTAAGCAGAGTCACGTGATTGTTCTGCTTGTTGTTATTAAAATTTTCCACCCAATACGTCACTTAAACAATAGAAAAAGTGATTCTATTCATGATATGCACCACTGGAGAGTCTTCTGAGAACTTTTAAAATTTTCCACCCAATACGTCACTTAAACAATAGAAAAAGTGATTCTATTCATGATATGCACCACTGGAGAGTCTTCTGAGAACTTTTAAAATTTTCCACCCAATACCACACTTAAACAATAGAAAAAGTGATTTATTGGGTGGAAATTTTTGAAAATTCTCAGAAGACTCTCCAGTGTTGCATATCATGAATTCCACTATTCGTGCTTCAGAAAAGAGGGCGAATCTGGCTTAAAAAGGTCATACGGTACTCGCAAAAAAAGCAAAAACATGATAAACGCAATCACTCTATTCGTGAGATTTGAGGTCCGGCATAAGAAATCTTATGCTGTACTCACTGGAAATTAAGGCACGTGATGGTTCCTCTGTTCTTCATGATTTGAGAGTGAGTCTGGCTTTTAAAAAGCTCATTTTATACTTGCTGAAAAATAAGGTTTATTTGGGGAGGTTTGATATTGGGCGAGAGAGTATAGGGGTATTGAGCATGTCACATTTTGTGTTGATAAACTGTCATGTCAAATGTGGATTTCATTTTTAAATTCCACTACCAATTGCAATGTCTTCCACGGACCCAACAGCTGATTGGTTGCAAGTGACTTAAAATCAATCAATACGTCACTTTCAACCAATCAGCTGAAGAGTCCATGATGTAATGTCAGAAGACATTGCAATGGTGCATATTATGAATTGAGCATGTCATATTTTGAGTTGATAATCTGTCATGTCAAATGTGAGTTTCATTTTTCATTTTTAAATTTCACTACTGCGATAAACAGACCCCCTCCCTCTTCTCCGAAACATATGGTTGTTCGAACACTTTCAATGCAAGGTCTTTAATCTCTAAATAAGCTTTGCCTGCCTTTCCTAATCGTCATTTTCTAGACCATTCTTAATTCATTGTAACTTCTCAATATAGTTTTTAATCATCTCAAAACTTCGAGCTTGAATCTTTCATTCCCAACATTTGCTATTATTTTTTGGAAAGCCTCACACTTGAAAATATTCTACCGTTATTTTGAAGTTGAAGTTTTATGTGTCTAGTCTTCTTGAACGTGATAAGAAAAATAAAATGTTTCTTGTGCCTTTTGATTCAATATAACATTTTTCTTATCTCGATTATTAGAATGAAGAAACGTGATGCTGGTTCTGCGCCCAAGTTGGGTGATCGAGTCCCTTATGTCATCGTGGCTGGTGTCAAAGGATCGAAAGCTTATGAAAAGGCCGAGGTATGGTTTGTTTGCTCAATTCTTTTTCTAGATCTCTACATTTTCGGATCTTCAAGAGAGTAGTAATTTATTTTTTTTATATTTCACATATTTCATATTTTACGTACAAAGAGTTCAATGATGTTGAAATTTTGAATTAAAATAGCCTACAACAGTAGTATCTATTGACTGTATACTTGATAATGCCAACAATACAAAAAGTCTACACTGTGTTTGAATAAGCGCTGTTTTTAATTGCAAAAGAGTTATAGAGTTATGACACTATCAGGGGTTTTGCTTTGTTTTTGGTAGGCTGACGAATGACAAAATAACTCTGGCAATTTCTAGATTCTAGGCCGGTGAATTCTTAGCAAGCGCAGTGTATTGATTAGCGTAAATATGTACTTTAGGCGGCGAAGCGAACTTTTCGAACGGCGAATTGTAATTTTTTTCGTGCATTGGACCGGTGAAATTCGCCATTCGCCTAAATAAGACCCCTGATACTATTACAAAAGGTTCCTCAATTATATTTTATTCTAATATGTGTATATTAACGACATAGCAACTTTCACTTTCGTTTTCTCAGGACCCTATCTACGTTTTGGAGAACAATATTCCAATCGACACCAACCACTACTTGGAACATCAATTAATGAACCCTCTGTTGAGAATTTTCGAACCAATCCTCGGTGAAAACAAAACTCAAAACGCTCTTTTTAGTGAGTTATTTTTATTTTTTATAAGAACAATTCTTGCTCAGACTGGACTGTTCTAAATTTTTTGAAATTTTCAGACTCTGATGTTCTTACGATGTTCTTAATGCGCTTGGTTTCTACATTTCAAAACTTAAAATGGGTTTAAAATCGGTTAAAATCAGTATACTTTAAGTAATTTCGGAAATCTGAGGCTCGGGATCGTTCTTAATTTGTTTCTAGGTTTTGGCCAATTTTCAGCCTTATGCTCTTATAAAATTGTCTTTTTTGTGCTTACAATGTCTGGTTAGGTACAGTGCTCCTAGTTTGGAACTTCCCAGCTTTCAATGGTTATTATATTATTTCAATGGTAGTTCATAAGGAGATATTCATTTGGTAAAAGTTAGTTATTGAGATTTATTAAGCCGTTAATAAATCTAATGACCAACGAAAACCTATTGAATATATGTACCTAGAGCCAAAAACAAAACATAAATTATGTAAATAGTCGAACGATTCACATAAAACAATTTCATAATTGAACGTTCGAATGTTTTTCTTATTTAATGATTTTCTCAAATTACTGTGAGTCATAAAATGTGTTCATGAAATTAACAATGTTTTCATTTTGACAAATTTCTTTGAAAAACATTAAGAGTGACACAAAAAATCAAACTTTGAAAGCAAAATTTGAAGAAAATACCGTTGTATAATAGCCGTGGTATATCAGGAATTATTCAATGGCTGTTTTTGCCTACAGGTATATAATAATGAGAGTTAACGGGAGACCATCTTTTTTTTCTTCTTCATCAGAGGGCGAACACACGAGAGTGAAAACGGTGGTCACAGCAAAAGTTGGAGGTCTGGCCAAATTCACGAAGAAAACTGCTACATGTCTTGGTTGTAAAACTGTCATTCCAAAAGAACTTGGTAAGTGTTTGTTTGGTCTCCTTCTCAGACCATGCTCGCACTCTACTATCCTGTTCCGCTCCGAAACAAAATGAAGCCATTCTATTGGTTAGAAATGACGTAAAATTTGAATTCAACCAATAGAATGGCTTCATTTTGTTTCAGAGCGGAACGGAACCGTAGCGTGTGAACATGGTCTCAATCTTATTATTAACAACAATTTCACACTCAAGTGCTGTTTCGTTTGGTTTAAAATAAAACCACAACCTCGTCTTCGTGTATCCCAGGCTTTATTTGCGCCACTGATTGACGGCCGAGAATACCCTGGTATTATTATCTATCGCTATCAGTACACATTAAAAAGCTGATAATAAACGCAGGGAACGAGGTAAAACCAAAGCCATGTCTCGTGTTATGATATCTGACCTTTTTGGACCTACCCCGGTGGGGTAGAGGTCATATAAATTAACCTGTGTTCGTCCGTTCGTTCGTTCGTTCGTCCGTTACCAACTTTTCTCAGGATTGAATCATAAGAATCCTTAGATTTTTGGTACAAAGGTGCAAAATGGTGGTGGGCAAAATGTGACGGAGCCCGATTTTCAAAAAAAAAATGTTGGGCCAATTTGGAGCAAAAAACGGCTAAAAAACAGGTTTTCTGGACTTTGTGAAAAATTGAATCATTATTTTTTTCTGATTTTTTGTATGAAAGTAGGGTACCATCATAGGCAAAAGATGGCTCACGAAGATTTTTGCAAAAAAATTTTGTTGGCTCAAAAAACGCATGTTTATCTATAAGAATCACTATTAATAAGCATACATCAATATTCTTAGTCAAATTACTCAATTTCTTTTATGAGATAGATGTTTTTTTGCTCATGAGGGCTTACTTTTGAAGAATATATGTTTTTAGACATGAAATTTTGGTTGCTTGGCGTGTTTTTATAGAAATACTGGCCAAATTCGATATTTTTTTATAAGCACATTATCAATTAATTAAGTATTAGCTTTTCTCGAGATTGGCTCTTTTATTCTTTATGATTTTTTGCACAAAGATGCATAACTATAAACCCTCGAATGTGACGGAGCTCGATTTTTGGGGGAAAAAATTTAGGTTAAATTTCAGCTAAAAAAACGGCTAAAAAAAGGGTTTTTTGGACTTTGTGAATTATTGGATCATTGTTTTTTCTGATTTTATGCATGAAAGTAGCTGATCTTTGTAAAAAAAGAATTTTTCAGCTCAAAAAATGCATATTTATCTATAAGAATCACTATCAATAAGCATACATCAATGTTCTTAGCCAATAATTACTGAATTTTTTGATGAGATAGATGTTTTTTTTGCTCACCAAGTCTTGAATATAAAAAAATATTTCAAGAGCATGAAATTTTGGCTTCTAAACGTTTTTTTATAAGAAATAAACGACTAATTTTAATAGGTCGTCACTATTTGTGTTTTGAATGATTTTTTAATGGTCACGCTCACGTAGATATCAATTATATATGTGTTAAATGCATAACCAGGTAGGTCCACAAAGGTATCGCTTGTTAAAACCCTAGACTAAGCTTTATTCGTCATCTTTGATCAGAGTTTTTTCGAAACTGGTACCCCCAGAGTAGCCATTGAATTGTAAAGTTAACTGAGCTACATCACCAGTGCTATAGGTAGGCTTATGAGAATATTTGATTGGAGATTGAGAAACTGTCTCCAGGGTTTAGTTAAAGTTCAGTGATTTTGGCAAAGACAAAACTACTGTATTATATCACAGAAGCAACGGTAGTTAAAACAAAGTAATTCCACCATTTTTGCTGAAAGTAGACCATAGTTCGGTACCGGCAATTTGTCCAAGCAAGCAAAAAAACCTGCATTTGGCGCGAAGCGATGAGGCGAGAGAACTAACTTGGTCGATCAATTTGCCGACACCGAACTATGGTTTACTATTATCTACTTTCAGCAAAGATAGCGGATAATTTTTTCGGAGTTGCTCTATCTAGTATTTTATGTAAGATATCAGTGTGTGATACACATGCAGTTATTTCGAGCTGAGAACATTTCAAGCAGCTTCAAACCTACCCCAAAGAAACAAAGGCGATTATTACGTTAACTTGAACGTTTCACTTACATCAGCACGAAGTAGTAAAAATTGTTTTCTTTTCTAGACGTTCATCATTCTATCAACAAAACAATTTTATGATATAGACACGTTAAGTCCGTTAGCTTTAAACTTTCAGTGTGAATACACCCTCTGTATAATGGTAAACGAAGCTGTGAAATTCATTGATAATTTTACCTTTACCGAAATTATGTCTTTTAATTGATGCGCTCTTAGTAAATATAGTTGACGCTCTCTAATTCGATCTTCAGGGAGAATTGGATTTTCATCGAATAAGGGAGCATCGTTTATGAGAGTTTCTTGTTGAAAGGGACTTTTAATTTCATCGAATAAGGGAGGGTATCGAATAGAAGAACGTCGAATTAGAGAGCGTCAACTGTAGTTCCTTTTACTGGTCATCAAATGCGATAATTTGTTATGGCAACTCCAACTTAATTATTTGTAAAAATCATTTGAAGCTAATTTTGTTTAACCCTATTAGCCCCAGGGGGGGGGGTAGAACCTACCACGCTGGAGTTCTTTTGTTTATATCTCGGAGAAAAATTTTTCAAACGACTTGAAACTTTCTGACTTTTAATAAAATCTTATTAAGAGTACTTGTACAAAATTTTAAGGTCATTGGTTGTCCAGATCAGGTTTTATGACTTTATTGTGAAACATGACATAAAACCCAGCTAAAATCCTTAAAACTCAAAATTTTAAAGTGCTGATAACTTCTTAACTATTTAGTCAATCATTTTCAAATTTTGACACGTGATAGGCATTGATAATACAAATTTAAAAAATCTAAAGAAAATTTTTGAAAATGATGACGTCATCATTTATGACGTCATCAAATTATGAAAATTTTACTCATCTTCAGCATAGATTTTAAGAAAAGATCTTCATGGAAATTGCAAAACCGGCAATTATGTTAAAGAACAGTCTTTTACCTTTCAGAATCTTCAAACAGAAGCGAAATATCTTTATTGATTCGACTGTAAAAGACATTTTTGTAAACCATATATTTGGGCTTTTTTCTGACAGGTGGAAATTTTGTGATGACGTCATCAGTTTTTGAATGACGTCATCAATTTTTTTTTCTTCCTGGAAAATTGTATCATGATGGAGAAAATCTGTACCAAATTTCATGGCCATAGCTCTTCTAGATCGAAAATAATCGAGGGTGGTAGATTCTACCCCCCCCCCCCTGGGGATACAAAAGTCAAAAAAGCTTGGGGCTAATAGGGTTAAAGTGAGATTTTCTCTTTTCCTAGAAATAAAATGTTTTGAAAATTTTAAGCTGAATACGAGTAAAAGATCAAATAATATATTTCCTTAAATACTTGAAAAATACCTGGAAATAAGCTTTCATGGTATCATCAATGATTAAAGATAATTGCCATGGAATAATAATGATACAGGACTTTAGAAGGATAATTAAGTTCTTGTCTTCCTCAAATGCCACTTAAAGAAAATATGTACAAAAAAATAAAAACTTGGAACAACAATTAAAGAAAAACTAAGAAAAACAAAGCTGGTGCTATTGATGAAAATTAACACGCTTTGTATATAAGAAAGTGTATGGAAAAACATTTCAAAGAACTTATTGAGATTTAGGCTTGATACTGTTGGAATTTGGTTAAGCTTTGCATACTCAAACAAAAAATACTAAATAAAGATATTATTCCTTTTAAATGGTTATGTAATAGTTAACGCGTGATTTCGATCGAAATACGAAAAAAACAAATATTTTACGAGTTCCAAGATCGAGTTCCAAAATACGTAACATTGAATGGCTCAAGCCTTTAAAGCTGAGAAGAAGTACCGAAGTTTATATACAAAAAAACTTTTGTGTTTAGGTGTCTTTCTCAAGAAAACTATCATTTTCATTTTTAAGCATCTACCCAGCCTTCCATATTGAGATTCTCAATAATCTTCCGCGCGCGGTAAGGCCAGATTGGGTGAAGCTTCTGACTTTCTCTATCGGCAATTTCAATGGCTGCTTCAACTGGTGTGATCCCTTTATCTTGAGCTGTTGCCAGAACCTCATGGGTCACATTCCAAATTGAATGAGGCCATTCTTTACTGAAGTGTTGGAGCAATGCAGGATCATCAGTTAGACGACCATAAGTTTCATTGGCGCATTTGACGATTCCCATTCTGTTGCATAAGAAGTCAACAACATATGTTATCCCACGGTCCATCATTGATTTGTTGTCGGCTAGTTTACCAAGCTGGTTGTTAGCTGCACCACACACAATCTTCGATTGGATGGTCGGGATGGTCATTTCGTTCAAGACATTCCCCAACGCGTTTGGAGACAGAATATCACAAGGCATTGAAAGGACTTCGTTTGCTCTTTCTTTGGGTACTTGCTCTAGTGTCAATCTGCCATGATTCTTATGCGCAAACATTTTCTCTGTACGGTCAAGTTGTTGTTCATTGATGTCGGTCGCATGTATATGGCCAACATCCATATCCAGAAGGTTATCAAAGATCACTTTTGCAACATTCCCAGCACCTTGAGAAACAACAGTTTTTCCTTCCAATGTTCCTTCACCAAGGAAATCTAACGTAGCTTCCATAGCACAGACGATTCCTTTCCCAGTCGCAGTGGAAGGATTGCCAGAACCACCTTTGGATTCTGAGATGCATGTCATGAACCGGGTCCGCTCAAAAATGACATCCATATCGGCCACTGTAACGCCAGCATCTTCAGCTCCAATATAAGCGCCGTTCAATGATGTGACGAAATCTCCGTAATCGAGAAGGATCTTTCTACGGTAATCTGGATCGCTTTCTTTATCCTTACCAGGTGACGCTATAACGCCCTTACCGCCGCCATTCCACAAGCCAGCCAACGCAGATTTCAAACCCATACCTTGCGATAAGCGTAACCCGTCAGATAGATAATCCTGCATTGTGTCATATTCCCACAATCTGACACCGCCGCATGGTTGGCCGCGGTTGGTTCGCCACACAAAAGCACCAAGGAGCGCATCACTACGTGGTCCAATCTCAAAAAAGAGGCCTTCATGTTTCGAATAATCTTGGTTGTTTTCACTTGAGCAAAATTCTTGCAATTCGCGGAGTTCAGGTGAACTCACTTGAGAGCTCATGTTTGTACCATCATGGATGACTGAACATCTTTTTAAATCGTTGGTTTTCATGTATTCCACAAATTGACCAGGTCTCATGGAAAGAATTGAGTGCTTTCCTTTCGGTAGAACTTTATTGATGTGCTTGACATTTCTGATTGCGAGATTTACTGAAGCCATGTGATTCTTCTGATTCTTCTTCTTCAAATTGATGATTTGTTCTTCTGTTTGTTGAATAGTGGTCTTTTTTTCTAGGAGAAATTAAAATTAAAGAAGAATTTAAAAAAAAAGATAACACCAAAGAGACATTTGACGCTCTCTAATTCGATTTTCCGAGGGGGGGGAGTGTGAATAGTTTTCTCTGTACTTGCTGTCAGTAACATTATACCCATTAAAAGCCATACTTCGCGAAACTATTTGAACTACCTGGTTCCTATAGTGATGAAATGTGTCCTCAAATATCTCATAAGAACCCCTTCAAAATATCAGAATTGTCAATTTCCATCGATTAAGGGATCTTATCGGATAGTAGAGCGTCGTTTTATGAGAGTTTCAATATTATTGAATAATGTATTATGTGGAATAGTAAAACGTATAGATTTGAAGAGCTTCAACTGGAATCAAATAAGGTCAATTTATTTAACCCACCCCTGTCTCACAGCCCCGGTGGAACTTTTTCCCACAGTAGGGATAAAAATTTCTATCGAAATCTAAATGGAGATAGAAGTTCTATTGTTCCGGAGCTTAAAATATCCAGTGGGGATGGTTTTGAACAGACGATTTTTGCATTTAATTTGCAATAGGGATGAAATCAAAGTCAATTTCCGAGTGGGGCTGAAAATGTAGGGTATTTTGTCCACCGCACCGGGGACGAAATTTTGGCCAAATTTTTCAGTTGGGCTGGGGTCCCAGCGGGTCTGTGACACAGGGGTGTATTTTTAAGAACGACACTCGGCTCAAAATGGAATGTTTAATAGTTATCCTATAGTGATGTTAGAGTTTATGGTAGCAAAAATAAGAAATTTAAAACAGTGGTCCCAAATTCTGCGTGGAATTAGAAACCGAATATGATACTCGGATTGATATGATAGTGATAGAAGATAAGTGATTTATTCTTACCTTTTAAGTTTGAAGAATTTTATCTTTCTACAAGGGTGTTGATGTAGGTATGTCCGATCTATTCGCCAAAGTATTTCTAAGTTGCTTTTATACACAATTAGTACGCTTTTATAAGGTCAGAAAAATGCTTTCGTGGAAATTCTTTGATAAATATGTTTTAAGTGTTTTGTTGATTCTAATGAATGTAACTTTCCCTATCTAAAATTCCAAGAAATCTAAGAATAGTACAAAACAGATTGGTCGACAAACAAATAGTTTTTCGAGCGATAATTTTGGCACAATAGATTGATTGACGCATGAATTTAATATAGAGAGAACTCTATATTAAATTCATGATTGACGTATTAGCATCGAATTTTAGTAAACAACTGGAAAATAGAGCAGTATCATCAAATCCAAGAATCACAACTATCATTTTCACTTCTTCGAATCTATAGATAGAAGCCAAATTAGGCAAACAAGGTATTTTTTATTCCTGCCTTCTCTCGACCGATATTATTAGGTGAAGGTATTTCTATTGAAGACATACAGTATTTGGTGTATAAAATCAAAAAAAATTTAAGTCTTCCGATCTTCTTAACTTTTTGAGTTTTAAGTCTGAAATTGTTCCTAACATGTTTTTATTTTCGCCATTTTGTGAATATATTTTTCCATTTTCATAAGAATTCAGGCGTATTAGTGTCCGCAAAGGCAAATATTCTCATCTTATTCTTGATATTTTGGCCATGGTGATATAGTTTGTTCTTTTGAAAAACGTGTATTTCTTTTGAAAATAAAATCGAACATAAAAAATCTTTCGGCAATTAAAGAACTTCGAAATAAAGAAAGGAATTGGCTTTTCGAATTGATATCAATTCAACATCAGAAGGTGGACAATATTTCTAGGGCAAATTTTCCTTCAAATATGTCAATATAATATACCCTATAATTAAAAACTATCTGGTAAGGATATACGATAATACTTTCTACCTCGATAAAGGACTATAAATAAACTAACTAAAACCGAACTTTTTAAAACTTGAAACCTGATTAAGAATATCCGTGGTTTTAAAAATTAGTGATTTTCTTGTATGAATCGTGTATGCGGAAAAGGAAAAAACCTCTTATAATGTATGCAGATAAATACGATTGACGTCATTGTTTTGATTCTCAGAAAAGAAATGCAAACAATGTCGATACCTCTACAGAATCCTGTTAAAGAGACTTCCATAATATACTTGGCAGAGTGTATGACGCACTTAAACAGAAGTATTTGCTAAAAAACCTTTATCCCAGTTGGCACACAGCGTTGTTTCAACGTTTATCTAATGTTCACAGCGTCCATATAACGTTAGATGAACGTTGAAACAACGCTGTGTGCCGGCTGGGATATCGTATATACGTTTCAACGATACTTCATCACGAGATGGTGACACTATATACACTATATCTTTTCTAGTCCCACCTCGGACATACCCTTCATTCTCTGACGTGCAAACGCATTTAAAATCAAAAATATTTGAAAATTTAAGGTTATGAAGTGATAGCATTCAATGACTTAATATGTATATGTTCGAATTTAAATGGGCTATTCCAGAAATAGTCTGTACCTCCTATATTGAGGAGGTATGACGTTAAGGGTGGTCAACTTTCCCAAAAAAGACCTCCTCGACATAGGGGCTGCGGACTTTTTCTGAAATAGCCCAATTGTACAGGCTATCTTAAAGGTTTTATTTTTACATAAGTGTTCCCGTTTCATATCAGACACCACATATTTCATATCAGGACAGTGTCTGCTTATTGTTATATTATGCTGATATATTTTATTTTGACAAATGAACCTTTAAGAATAGAATGAGCCAAATTATTGAGATAATCAGTAAATTAAAACCATATTTACATTCGGGTCTATTTAAGCAAATGGTAGGGAAGATACGTCCAATGATGACTCTTAAGCGGTGGAGGGATGGATATTAGAAGATCCCTCCCCTTCTAAAAAAATAGGGAGATGGACAAAGGGTTGACCCATTATATGCTATATGCTATAACTTCAAATTTTTAATGTACGTACGAACCCAACAAAGAAAGAGTTGTCACTTTCAATTTTATTCGGTCGCAGTAAAAAAATACGGCCTAGGTCACGAGGTCACGGTGGTCGTAAGTCATGAATATCAAGCGATCTCAAATGATGCGAGTGACTCCTGATGGGCTACTCTTTTTTTTATAAGAACATCCCAGTAGCATAGACAAAAGGGGCGCAAAACTTGTGTAGGAGAGCAAAATTTTATGACACAGTAGTTATCTATTCATGATGTAAAAGGATAATTACCGTGTCATAAAAATCTGCTCTTCTGCACAAATTTTGCGCATCTCCTGTCTACGTTATTGCATCCAAAATATTTGAAGCCTTCGAATGTTCCTAACATTTTGGGTTTTAAGCCTAAAAATATTCTTAACATGTTCTTATTTTCGCCATTTTTTGAGTATTTTTGTCCATTGTCCTGAGAAATCGGGTGTCTTAGAATGTTCTGAACTTGTTTTTAACTTTTTGGCCATCGAAGCCTTATGTTCTTATATAGCTCGGGGGGGGGGTATCGAGTCAGTGTACTGGCCCATAGCTGGTGGGGTGGTGTATTTTTTAGATTAAATTGAGTTATTACTACAGTGTACTAAAAGGGTGGTCCTCTGAGAAAAATACAATGAAAAAGTAAGTACACTGTACTAAAAAGGGTGGTCCTCTGAGAAAAATACAATGAAAAAGTAAGTACACTGTACTAAAAAGGGTGGTCCTCTGAGAAAAATACAATGAAAAAGTTAGTACACTGTACTAAAAAGGGTGGTGTTCTGAATTGATACACACTGAGAAGTTAGTACATGTACTAATTTCAGTGGTAAAAACACACAAACCCAGTGAATTCCCATGTATATTTGGCCTAATTTGCCAGGTCCAAACTGGTCCGAGACCTTCAAGTCAAGGCTGGTTAAGCTATACAAATTGGTACACTGATTTTCTCCCAATGTTTCCTGTTTACTTGATTGGATTTGTTTCAGATTCGCAGCATGCGCAAGTGGAGACCGGCCTTAATTCCAACTTTTTCCAATTCCACTTTTTCCCACTTGCTCACAAATCAACCCTTACAGTGCACTTTCCAAAGTCCAAAAAACCTACCCTTAAGGGCCGCACGTCCGGTAGGTCACTTACCTGGAGTAAGTGGTATTAATAGATAATTACAGTGTCATAAAAACCTACTCTCCTACACAAATTTTGTGCCCCTCTTGGCTACGCTATTAGGTTTGAAGAAGCAGGCACGAGTTCATGAAAAGTAAAAAGATTCCACTCCAATTCGAAAAGTTTACTACAACCACGTACCAACTGGGAGAGGAATTATTCCTTGCAACGGAAGGTCATGTGATACACTTATCAACCAATAAGGTTCAATCATTTCAAGGTGAAGACAAAATTCTAAAAGTCTGGTTCTCTGTTTGTAGACGTTGTGCCGTGGCAAGTAATAGCCTACACTTAGACGATCCTATCGTCTACATATTATCACTGAAAAAGGAAATAATTCAGGAGGCGGGATAAATTTGAAAACGAGTTTAGTTCGGGGCGAGTAAACAGTGGCAAGCTCTACCGCCACTTTTTTTCCCGTAAACCGCCCTGACGCCATGACTCTGCGTATATGCATTTCCCGAGTTTACTGACCCTCTAAACGGACGATAGCATCGTCTAGGCTACACTTTGATCTGTCTAGATTAAGCATCTTCAATTATGCCCCACTGGCTGGATCAGTCTCATGCTCACTGAGACAGGGGTGTATTTCTTCGAGGTGTCTCGGAATTCATGTAAAAGAAATGTGCAAAAGAAATGTTCAAAATAAATTTCTAGTAAAACCAATGTGCTTCTAAGAAAAAGGAGTCCTTGTTATTTGAATTATTGACTCAAGTGTTTCAACAGAACTTTCAGCATCAGTATTTCTAAGATTTCTATGCTACTGATCAAACAAATTTCTGAGATTATTTAAAGACTGAAAATAAACTCGAAAACAAGTCGAAAATAGAATACTTAGAATACCACTAAATCAATAAGGCATTGGCAATTTGCACACGGAAGAATAATCAACTTTCACTTCTTCCAAAGCACTATTTTATTTTATTTAGCAAGTGATTCTTTCTTAGGAGCTTCATTTCTTGATATCATTAATTTTCAAGGTACTGAGAGAGCTGAGCCAATCACATTCTCCCTTTGGCCTTTGGAAGCACCCTGATTGTCAATAGTTCTATTTATACTGAGACGATTAATTTGTCTGAGACGAGCAATTTAGAAAATGAGCATTATGGAGGACTTTCCTTTCCATTCATGTTTCAATAAATAAGATCTCCTCCACAGATCACATTTTACAAACTTCTCGTCTCAGACAATTTTTCCGTCTCTGTATAAATGGAACTAATCAGACGTAAACTGATTGGAAACACCTTTGATGGAAAGTCGGTGGTTATGATGAATCCAATAAAGAATAAATCCACACCCAGCTGGCACACAACGTTGTTTCAACGTTCATCTAACGTTATATAGACGTTGTGAACGTTAAATAAACGTTGAAACAACGTTGTGTGCCAGCTGGAGGCCTCCCATGTTTTTGTCTGCGTTTTACATCAAAATTATTTTCCCGAATTTTAATTTCTTTCTTTCTTTCCACAGGAAATTCAGCCGTATGCAAACACTGCAAGCCCAAAGAATCAGCCTTGTTTCAGAAGGAGATTTCATCCTTGGCTTCACTTGAAGAGAAATTCAACAAATTATGGACACAATGTCAACGTTGCCAAGGATCCTTCCATGAAGATGTTCTATGCACAAGGTGAGCATGAATAAACGTCCCTTTTGATAGGTCATTTCACAGTCGCAAAGCGTAATGGGTAATCAGGACCTTTTCGACCGTAGTCGCGCGGTCAGACGCGTGCCTCTTTTTACCACCCTAAACTCGATCCAATCCTTTTTTTAGACTTTCTTCTATTGTTTTTAGGCGCCAAAAAAATATTGGGACGGTTTTAGGGTGGTAAAACGGACAAAAAAATGCCCGCGTGGTAATTGGCGGCTACGGTCGAAAAGGTGTGACGACTTTTCGACTGTGATATTGTCTATACACTTTTCAACCCTTAATGGCGAGAAAGGGAAACTGGTAATGAATTTAAAAGGCAATGACGCTTTAAAGGTTGGAAGGTGTAACCATCAAACAACACTTTACAAAGGGATTGGGTCGATTTTCTGTCTTGTCTATGAAAAAATGAGACGTGATGTCAAACCTAGCTGCAAAACTCTAGTTAGGTTGATAGGTGTAGAGATACCTTACACTAGAAATATCAAAACCCAAAGAGGACCTGCGTCTGCTAATAGCATTATAAAGGTCTAGGTAAAAGTGCAAAAAAAGGTGTAATTCTACTGTGCAAATATGGAAATAGTGCAAAGACCTCTTAAAGCTAAGTACTGGAATGAGATTGAGCTAACAAGTTGATGTTTTGATAGCGATATGAACTCCCAAATTCTCTTTCTTGTCTTTTAGTCGCGATTGTTCCATATTCTATATGAGAAAGAAAGCGCAAAAAGATTTGACACAACAAGATGAATTGATCTCAAGATTCGGATCATTTAGTTGGTAACATGTTGCTATGGCTATCTGGTTGCTATGACAATTTGTTGCTATGTCAATTCGTTACTATGGTGATCTGCTGCTACGCTGAATTGGTTGTTATTTTGACTCCATCGTTACTGCAGAACGAAAACTTTTGAGATAACTTTTAAATTCGAGGGACCGTTCATTTTTTACGGTATCAAGACATATTTTTCATCCCAAAGACACAGGTATTCAATACTCCACCCACTTTATTTCATTTTTTATATGGCGTGAATGATTTAAAGGCATCAGACATCAATGGATTTGGTTGATGAATTTAAAGTTTTGAACGTACACTTGAAACAAACATTTTAAAGTTCATTCTCATTTGCAGTAAAGTGAAAACCACTCTCAAGGAAATAACTGACATGGTTTCCACATGGTAGCAAAAAAGAGTTCACACTTGAAACCTTTAGAGCGAATGGAATTTAGATATTGTATGTTTTAGGCAAAGAGAAACTACCATTGATAAGTAAATTTGACTTACACGTTTTATGGAAACTGCATTATAACTTAACCCTGTGAAACGTGCCATTTGGGACCAGTTGGGACATAGGGTCAAAGTGGCTTTATGTCGGGCTTTTTTAACTGTATACCCCTTTCAGAGTGGTTAAACCTTTTTTTAACCCCCTGGAATTCCATGAAAAAACTTTATCCCCTTGAAAAACGTTTAGGTTTTATCACCTCTGGAATTAAATGATATGAAATTTTACCGTGCATGGAATTCGGATAGGAAGTCAGATTTTTTTTTTCAAGCCGTTCATGTTTTTATTCCACGCTGTATTTGTATTTATATTATATTATGTATACAAGAAAAAGAATCTTTATTGAATCCCAATCACTCAGAGTGTTTTTTGTCTGAATTCTCGATGCAAATAGTCGACTCTCGTTAATCCGATCTTCAAGGGACTAAGACTTTTCTTCGAATTAGAGAAAGATTCGAATTTAGGAAAGTAATTTACACTTACTTTCCAGTGGAATTAATGTTTTAATTCGAATTACAGAAATTTTTATTTTGGGCAGGAAAGTTGACTCCAACGTTTAAGAAACCAACAAACTTATTTAAAACCTGAATTGTGTTCAAATTTTAGTGCAAGGTGAAAAGATAGAAGAACTGTTTAAAAAATAAACCTAATAGCATTGATAGCAAGTCATCAGCCTAGCTAGGCCATAATATTTTCACTTGAAAAAATCAGTATTTACTTCGGGTTTACAAAAATAATGCGCGAAGATAATTGAGTTATTATATTGAAACAATGGAAAAATGAAAGGTTTGCTTCTTTGTATTCAAATTAGACTAAATACTCTAGCCATACTTGCCTTGTTATACCCAATTTCTACTATTTCTCAAAATATATGGGCCTTATTTGCAAAAGGTTCCTGACTAACTAATTTGACTGATATTGTGTGTTTAAGATTTATCAACGTACCTTTTGAAAAAAACCTTTCCAATCTCATACTTGTTTCCAATTGTTTTTGAGGATCGTATTTTTTGAAATCTAGCGATAGACTTTACTTTCAATCTGGCGTTTGTGAAAAAACCACGCGCGGGCGTTCTGGATGGGAAATAAAATGACTGCATTTCCCATCCAGGAGTCTCGAGTCTAGCCCTTCGGACTCGGAAGTCAATGGCATGTACAAAGTACCGTCGTTTTGTATAAGTTTCCCATTTCCGCACTACTAAGATTCCTTTGCCACTTTTTAGCGGAAAAAGACCAGGACTTCAGGTAGTTGAAAAAAAAGTATTGGAAAATTAGGCACTTTTGTACGGAAGTTGATAAAAATTGACCGTCAGTCGAACATGGTTTTTTTTCCTATCTACGATTTTGTGTTTCCGGGGGTTTTGTTGTTTGGAATTGATTAACTAACAGTTAGGTAGGGTCGGGGTTGGTAGTAACGACTTGTCACTGTGCCGGGTGCATACTCGGCGCCTTGGGCCCCGCAGGGTTGCTAGTAACGGCTCGAATTTCAGTCAGGTTAAAAAAGGGTTTTTTTTACCCATATTATAATAACATTACCCCCGTTCTACATTCTATAAGTATGTATTTACAAATTTTGAATTCTGCTGTGCGAGTGTGGCTCAACGGCCTCAACAGATAGCGCGCTGGGTTTCTGATCAGAGATTCTTTCCTTTGTTGGGTTCGAATCCCGGTCGGGTCGATATTTGAAGAAAGCTTGAAATATCAAATTCATAGAAAAGTTAGTAGAAATCAGAAAACAAGTCTCAGAAAGTCAGAAAATAGAAAAGGAGATCGAGAGATGGGAAGTGGAAAAACAGAAGGGGGATGTTAGATGATTGACGGTCAATTTCTATCACCCACCGTTTTGTACAAGTAAGCACAAGATTTTCCGTACCTTTAGAAACAAACCCTTTCCAATCTCATGCCGGCTAGCCCGCCCCGGGAATCGGGAAAAATAGCCGAAAGATTCCGGAAAAGTGACAAGAAAGAATCTTAGTGCGGAAATGAGAAACTTAAACAAAACGACGGTACACCAGGATCTGCTCGGAAATGATTTGTTTATACGTGATCACACTAGGTTTTCTCTAGCAAGTATCCCCTTCCAACATTTAAATGGTAACTCAAATGACCACGGACCCTGAGTCTCGAGAATTCAAAATGGTACCGTTGTTGTGGGACGAGATTTGTTCAAAAATTTTCAACTTTTCAATACAACTTGCTCAAGTCAAGTTGGCCAACGTTATCAGGATATGTACATCGACAATAAGTTTGTAGGTAACTGGTAACAAGGTAGATAGTCTTGATGTGATATTTTGAATAGCTATAGCTATTATGTATTATAGGACTTGCATAAAAAATAGATTCTTTATAGACCTCATCATCAGGTGAAGGCTTCTTCGTAAAAGCGAAAGACATGTATCTATTTTTCGGATCCAGCATGCGGGAATAGTGTCAGGACCTGCAGGCGACCTGGTAGGGTTGGGTATGGGTGTGTTTTGGGTGTGGTTACGTATCAGATTGGCTAGGAATTTGGTTATTATCAGTTAGGACCCTGCCGACGCACCGGACTTAACGAACACCAGACATGTGAAAGTCCGGTGTAAAATGAGAATTTTTTTTACCACCGGACAATTTCTACACCGGACTTAAGGAAGTCGGATGTCCGGTGTCGGGGAAGGATATTTTTTCCCACCGGACAATCAATCAAAACACCGGACATGACCAGTCCGGTGTGCGTCCGGTGTTTTTTAATTTTTTGTTTCATAAATGTCCGGTGTCCAAAATTCCCTGTATGCAACACTGGACTGACACCGGACTTATTGCGTCCGGTGTAGCGAAAGGATACTTTTTGCCACCGGACAAATACACCGGACAGTCCGGTGCGTCGGCAGGGTCCTTATCAGTTAGGGTTAGGTTAGTAGGGTTGGACCTCGAAAAAAGCACTCTTTTATGATTTTCTCTTAATACAGTCTCGTCTGTAGTTTGTACAATATAAATAGCCGTAGGAAACGCTCTTTCGGCATGGATCTGTGGCACGGTGGTTAAGGCATTGGGTTTCAAAGCATCGGAACTTTGCATTTAGTGGGTTCGAATCCCACCGGTGGCGATCTGTCGGTAAGTCATTCAGTAAGTTAGAAAACATAGTAAATAACTCACACAGCACCGATAAGTCAGAAAAACTACGAACAAGAGACTGGAAAGTACGAAATAAGTCCAGATCTGTCTTTCGTCTTTACGAAGAAGCCAGCCACGACCTCATCATCAGGCAGCAGGGCAAAAATATAAGTGCTTGAAAGTGGCTGGGCTGTCTATAAAAGAACACTTGTATTGTAAACCAGCTTGACTGGAATTTGTGCATTGTTTATTTAATCAAGACAATTTTTTGCCAACAGCCAATTTGCAAGGGGGTTAAGGGGGTACTGTAAGGCCCCCTTCACATATCACGGTACGGGTGCAGCCAGGGTGGTAGCGAAGTCAGGCAAGTTTTGTTGATGTCAAACCAAATGTTTCATTTTTTCGTGAACTTTGAACCCTTTTAACTTTTTTTATATGTATGCTAAAGCATTCTGGTTTTTACCAGTGCGTCTCAAACCGCGATATTTCGAGAGCACGGAAGCGCGTCAAAACACCAGCTTTTTTAGAGTTTTGTCTCGTTTACCCAAACGCTGCAATCCTGCGTAGGCTTTGGGCTCAAGACTAGAACCCCCAATACTAGACATTGGCCTGGGATACTTTTACTTTTGGGTGTGTTTGAGCGTACCGCTCTGGCAAGAATCTTTTGATCCACACCACAATCTTCATTCAATCCATAATTCCTGAAGGAAGAAATGGATCAGCAGAGAGATTTCATGTCTAAAATTGAGTTTGAGTCAACTCTCCTGCACCCTGTATAACCACGGATTTGGGGTTCATCGGGAATTTTTTGCAAGTGTTTGTCAAGTGCATTTTTGAATTTGTCAACAGTTAAATTTTTCAAGTTTCTAATGCTCTTTGGCATTGCATTGAAAAGTTTTGCTCCTTGTATAGTCAGGGTACTGTCGCGTAATTTTGAATTGTTTGGACCGGCGTATTTGCTAAAACACATTCGCCCTAATCTTGGATGGTCTTTAGATTTGAAGCAATCATTGATATTTGGCACAAGATTTTCCAATATTTTCCAGGTGTATATGATCCTGTAGCGTTCTCTCCTTCTTTGAAGTGAGTATATTCTAAGCTTCTTTAGACTTTCCCAATAATTTTGGTGTGTTCCTTTTATTTGTTTCAAGAATGATTTCTGGATCTCTTCAAGTCTTTGAATAAGACTAATAGTACTGGGGCTCCATAACGCTGAGCAATATTCCAGTATAGGGATCACAAGTGATTTATAGAGAGTGATCATGGTATGTGTAGAGCGGGAAGTGAAGGTACGTAATATCCAAGAAATGATGTTTTTGGCTTTTTCAATTATTGATTCAATTTGATGTTTAAATAGACAATCATTGGACATAAGAACTCCCAGGTCTTTAACATATTCCTTTCCTTCAATTTTATCTCCTGATGGTGCAAATTTTGCATCATTCAATTTCATATTGTTTGCGATTGTCCATTGATATAAAATCTGAAGGTCTTGTTGCAATATTTTTACATCTTCAGCATTCTTTATTGACTTGGTTGTGCGAGTGTCATCTGCAAAGGACTTGACGATAGATTGGATAACATTCTCATCTATGTCTCCAATGAGTATCAGGAAAATCAGGGTCCAAGTACACTTCCTTGTGGTACACCTGAGATAACTTCTTGGATGTTTGATTTCACACCATTAACCACTACAGTTTGTTGCCTGTCTCTCAAAAAGGACTCTATCCAATTATAGATTTTACCAGTTATTCCTAGCCTTTTGAATTTCGACAGAACAATTGAATGATCCACTTTATCAAAAGCTTTAGAAAAGTCTAAGTAAACAACATCTACATTGGTCTCTTTGTCAAGTAAGTTTAATATAAGATCATGTTGTTCAAGGAGCTGACTCAGACAAGATCTTCCACTTCTAAAGCCATGCTGATTTGGGTTGAAAAAGTTATTTTCGTCCATGTGTTTGACAATGTGTTTTCTGATGACTTTCTCAAAGATCTTTATAACGTGTGATGTTAAGGCGACTGGTCGGTAGTTTGCAGCCAGTGATTTGTTTCCTCCTTTGTAGATTGGGGTTATAGTTGATATTTTCAATTTGTTTGGAACAATTCCTTTTTCCAGACTGTTTTTCCATAGATGGCACAATGGGATGGCTAATTCTTCTTTACATTGTTTCAGGACTATTGCTGGGAAACCATCTGGACCAGCAGCTGAGGATGGTGATAATTCGTCAATGGCTTTCATTATGTCATTTTCAGTGACTACCATTTCTGATATTTCAGTGGTTTGTGTGTTGAAAGCTTGATCGTCAGGTGACATGGGTTCACTGAAGACATTAGCATATTGATTTGAAAGGATGTCAGCCATTTCTTTATTCTTCATTGTAAGGTTCCCGTTCCCTGACCGAAAAAAAATCATCATCATCATCAATTTTGTTAATTGTCAGAGTCGTTTACTCACTGGAAATACGCAACTTTCTGAAGTTTCGTTTTTTTTCGGTTGTGCTTCATTTTAAAAATAGCGAAGATGAAAAGTTACCATCAATCCCGCGAGTAAAAGAAAGTACTCCGACTAGTCTACGAAAAGTGCGCTTGCGCGGCGAATAGAATATCTCGCAAATTAATATATGCATAAAACTGACGAAATCCTTTCTTTTTTATGCTTAGGTGACGTCACCATCGATCCTGACTCGACAATGGAGAACCAAATTTGGCAATGTATAATTATTACGAGCGGCCGAGAAAGTTTGTGTGACGCAAAAATTGCGCGATAAACGAAGCCCTAGAAGAACGCCCACTGAAAATTGAAACCAGGAATTTATTGAATATTTCACTAATGAAGTATCAAACTTTTTGTTTTTTGTAATTATTATAAATTCATAATTTTTAGGTACTATTTTTTGAATGTCAAAGGACAATTAAAGTGAATTTAAGCTGATTGGGTGGATATTGGGCGGACGGGCGTTTTGCACGTGCCGAGATTGGAAATCAAATGAGAGTAAAAGACGGGGTCGTCTTAGTATGTAATATTAATTCATTATTCTTTTATTTTTATTTTTCGCGAATGAAAAATGAATTTTTGATTTTTGAATTAAGGAAATATAGTATAATATATTGTATTTGATTGTCAATGCCAAAAGATACTTACGAATAATCTGCTGTGTTGCTTCGCTATTTACCCCCGGATTGTTTTAGTAGGCACTTCGGTCACGTAAATAAAAACACGTGTATATGTTGAAGCCGACTGTGGACTGACCGCAACTGCAATTACATAAATTATTGTGGAAGGGAACGCTTGAGACGAATGTTTGGGAAATCAAAAAGACAACTTTTGTGAGAATGTTGAGTTTTGTTTATATGGCTGTTTGTGACGCACTGTTTACTAATGGAAAGCCTGTGATCTCTCAGCTTTCCAGCGGTGTATAAAACTGTGGAGGAGGACACGGGCTAGTATGCGTGTCTGAATTGAAAAAGCGTGTGTCAAGCAATGTTCGATCGAAGAAATAAGTTTTCACCAATGTCTAAACTTTTGACTATATATCTAAATAAAGAATTAGTAAACCTTTTTAAGATCTGTAAAAAGCTCTCTCTACTCCCAAATAGTTCTAGAATAAACCCTGAAAAACTGAGATACTGTAATCTGAGATAATTGATAAAATATCCAATTGTAAATAAAGGTTGAAGATGAGAATTCACGAAGAAAAAACAAACCTTAAGCAAAGAAATTGCCTTTATAGCTCATTTTTCCATGAAAAATAGAAAAGCTTTTGGATATTTGAGTTCCCCAAACATTGTAGAATCTTTTAGTACACATGGCAAAAGAAAAAGAAATAATTAAGACCTTTATCAACTGAATTCTTTCCATACCGTGCGTGGTCCTAAATCCGACAGCCCTGCCTAAGTTCTAGTTCTGTGGAATTATCACATACTGTAATACATTACGTACATTTTCGTGATTTTAAACATAAAGGATGAAATAAAATAAAGAGTTAAAAATATTAGCACAGTGACGCTGGTGAAAATGTGGAAAGCACAAAAGTAGGTGTAGACTCAAAATGTCAAAGTGTAAGAGTGAACTGGGACGAGACGATGACATGCCAAGCTAAGTAGAAAAATTGTAGGAATTATAGGGAAAAATATTTGTAATTTGGAAATTTTTAAAAACTACCGTAGAGTCGTCTAATCTCGACATACGTCTTGCAATCTCGACATAGCTGTAGGCTGCTCTTCGAAATAAAAAATCAAACATAAACAAATACATACCAAAGTTATCAATCAATCACTAAATTGTTCTCTCTCTCTATCCACGTCACAGATTGTTAATATAATATGAGAAATGTGAACTGTTATTACTTATATTTGAAAAGAACACTTTAACGATGTAGTAATCACTAAAAAACTAATTAGCATGCTTTCAACGAAGATGCCCAAATCACAACAACATTTTGCACGCGAGGAATTTTTTAGTAGACCTTTTTACCGTGAACCGAAAATAATTAAAAGAACCCGGTTTCCTTATGAATTTGAAAAGGGACCGGGTGTGCTAGGTGCGGCGCCTAGAAGTTTAACTCGGCCTCCTAGCGCCTAGAGCGTGTGCTTGCAATAAATAAAAAGGAAGTGGAAACCAGGTCGACTAAGCGCGCGAATTATTTTTATCACGTGACTTGAAGCGTAATAAAGTTGTAAAATTTTAATGATGGACACGAGAAAGTTACGAGTAAGTTTGCATGCGTTTCGTGTGTTGTGTAAAACTGCTTATAATTTGGCTGTTTTTTTAATTGAAAGGATTGCAATGTTTACTGAACTTCTAGTTTGATGGATGAACTTGTTCGATAAGAATGATACCAAGAATTTCATTCAAGGTTTGTTTTGATTATTTTACAGATCCGGTGTCAAGATTGCAAGACGTATGTCGAGATTAGACGACTCTACGGTATTAAAATAAATATTTTCATATCAAAATGTAAGATAAAAATATTTTAAGTTGAAATATTAAAATTATCCATGTCAATGATTCCACAATGGTGATGAGGCCAGCAGTGCTAAGTAAAAAAGAAAACACGGCGCAAAAATTGTTCAAACAGAAGACAAAGCATGGGGACACAAGACACGAAGAGTAAAATTGCAAGAGACAAAAAGGACTAGCTCAGGATAGAAAAAAGTTAAAATCAGAAAGAAATAAAAAATAAAAAATTCCACAAATTAAAATTCGTAGTTTGAAATGCTAAGGCTGAATTATCAGGGTCTTCTTCATTGACGATATGGGTTGGTAAGGCATTCCACAACCTAATTGTTGAGGGGACATAGCTGTATTCGTGCATTTATTGGTGTAATCTTTAAGTTAGCGGTACGAGCACGACATACAAGAGAAGATAAACAAGCAATTCGACCGTGTAGAATCTTATGCATGTAGTTCAGTTTAGTTTCAAGCCGTCTTTGCTGGAGGGTCTTATTAAGGTTAAGATTACGAATCATGGTGGTTGGACTACCGGAATATCTCAAATCATTACATATAAATCTGGATGCCTTGCGTTGGACCATTTCTAATTGGTTGATGTTTGCTGTGGTATGAGGATCCCAGACAACTGATGCGTATTTAAGAATCGGCCTCACATAGGTACAATAAGCTTGTAGCTTGATTACTTGGTTACATGTACGCAGGTTACGCTGGAGGAAGCATCTGATTTGGTTGGCTTTTTTCGAGGTGTAGTTGACATGGGTATTCCAAGATAACTTTTTGTGTATAAAAACGCCAAGGTATTTTGCTGAGTCAACAAGCTCAATGATCTGGTTATGCATGGAATAGTCAGATAGGATGATTTTGCGCTTATTGGTGACTCTGAGGACCTTGTATTTGTCTGGATTGAATTCCATGGACCAATGCCTTTCCCACTCAATCAGATTATTTAGATTATGTTGAAGTCGATAAGCGTCATTGACTGATTCAATTTTTCTGTATAATAGAGCATCATCTGCAAAAAGACGAATTTGAGAGTTCACACACAATGGTAGCTCGTTTATATATACTAGAAATAGAAGTGGTCCCAATACTGTCCCTTGGGGAGCACCAGATAATACCATGGCTTTGTCTGAGCTCTTGCTGTTAACAACTACAGTTTGCGTTCTGTTTGCAAGGTAATTTCTAACCCAGGAGAGAGTATTACCTCTTATTCCGTAGCGATCAAGCTTAATGCACAGTTTGTCATGGTCTACCTTGTCAAATGCTTTGGAAAAATCAAGCAAGATGGAATCGATTTGACTTCCCTCATTAAGCGATTTTGCAAGGTCATTAATGGTGAGTAAAAGCTGAGATTCACATGAACGATTTTTCCGAAAGCCATGTTGTGTATCAGTTAGTATGTTGTTTTTATCAAGGTGGGAGATGATATTACTGTGAAGAATATGCTCAAATATCTTGCATGATACTGATGTTAGGCTTATAGGCCTGTAGTTTTCAGCTTTGGCTCGATCTGTTTTCCCTGGTTTGAAGACTGGGGCAACCAAGGCATGACGCCAGTCCTTTGGAGTCATTGAGTGCAGCATGGATGCCTGCATTACCAATGTTAGTTCAGGTGCAATTTCATTACCAAGCTCCTTTAGGAATTTAGAGGAGACATTGTCTGGACCAGATGCTTTGTTTGGGTTGAAATTTTTCAAAAGTTTCTTGACTCCTGCTATATTGATAGTTATGTCTGGCATAGTTATGCAACGTTGACCAATGAGTGGAGGGATGCGTCCATCTGGTTTAGAAAAAACACTGGGGAATTGATGGTTCAGTATGTCTGCTTTCTTTTTGTCATCAATTTGGATGTGACCCTTATCATTTAGAGGGGCAACACCATCATTATCACACTTACAAGATTTTATAAATGTAAACAGTTTTTTGGGATTGTTGTCCTCTCCGCGATCAACACATTTCACTACATAATTGTTAAATGCTGCTCTACAGGTTTTCCTTGATTTGACGGTGAGTACTTTAAATTTGTTTCAGTCTTCTTGTCTATTTGTTCGTTTAGCACATTTATAAGCTCTTTTTTTCCTTCTGCAAAGTCTTTTGCATTTGGTTGTGATCCATGGTTGCGTATATCAAGGTGAAGTTGTTTTTGAAGGAACAAAACTCATTGAAGAATCGACAAGCATTTTGAAACTAGACCATAGTTGATCAATTGGTGTGGTTGTATCGTTGTTTGCCATGAAGTTGGTCGTTTCGGAGTTAACATGGTCTTTTATCGTGTTTAGGTCTGCCCTTTTCCATAGGTATACTTTCCTTTTAATAGATTTTGATATCTTTGGATGACAGGTAATATCAACCATCACAGCTGTTTCGTGATCACTGAGACCAGGATGAGGGATGCAGTTGTTTACAAATGATGGTCGATTAGTGGAAATAATGTCAAGTATATTATTAACTCGGGTCGGGAACAAAACAATTTGCTCAAGGCAGCATTGGTTAAAGGTTTCTAAAAACGATTCATTGATATCTTTCTTGTAATTATGATCAATGATGGCATTGTTTACCCAGTCAATATCCGGAAGGTTGGTATCACAACCAATCCATAGGGGGCAGTTTTTAAAGGAAGAGTTTAGAGATTTGATTTCTTCACAGATGAATGTTGTTTCACCAATTTTCGATTTTGGAGGTCTGTAGCAAGCTGCTATGATGACTGGTCTCTGGTGTGTTTGAACCTTGATTGCAATAAATTCACATTTTTTGGATTTCTTCACTTCCTCAATGACCAGGTCTTTCTTTGCAATGATTATCATACCGCCTTTTGCATCGTCTCGATCACGTCTATAACATTTGTATGTTGGTGGAATGAATTCAGAGTCCTTGATGCTACTGTCAAGATGAGTTTCGCTACCAATAACAATATCAACATTGTCCTCAAACAGAGCCTGTTCTATTTGCTCCTTTTTTTTTCCCAAACACTTTGAAAGTTTATGCACCAGTATGCACATCAGTTTAATTTGTGTTGGAGTTCTTTTAGGAATACCTCTTTGTGGAGATAGGTTAGAGTCAGTTGATGAATCAAGTGAGCTATCAAAAAGTGATGGGTTGATGTTTTTCAATCCACAGTTGCAGCATTCTCATTCCAGATCATTGTTTGTCTGATAGATATCATACATTACACTGTTCATTTGGATGCAGTGTGCATGGAACCAGCGATTACAAGTGTCATAGGCAATTGCATTTTGTCCCCATCTGACAGCTGAAGAACATTCACCACAGGGAAATTTTACAGGTGGGCCAGGATTGATCTCGATTTGACCACTCAAGACTAGTAGCAAGTCTATCAAGTGAGCAGTTGATTTTATGTAGGATGAGTTTGTTGAGTAAGCCTGGAATATGGAAAATAGGACTTCTTGGTTGAAGCGTGTCGGAGGGCAAAAGCTCAGATCAGTTACATTAACAAAGTGAGGGTACAATCTTGGTCTTGACCACAAAGTGGTGTACAAAAGAAAGATCAATAATTTGAGCAATTTCATGATGAAATCAGAATAAGAATAATAGATACCTGATCAGCTGCACTTTAGCTCCAAGCTAAGAGTGCAGCCGTTCCAAGGTGATTAACAAAATGCCTGAGCTGACCAAGACACAGGACCCTGCTGCTCGAGGAACGTAATAATAGGAAGAAAGTTATACCTGTGATGTCCAGGGCTAACCTGGTGTGTAAAAGCTGAGGGGTCTTGTTTCTAGACAGCAAATTGGTAAATTGCTGAACCTTTTTGCAACATTTCAAAATTTGTTTCTGTGTGGGAAAAAAAAAGTTGCAACTATTGATGAACAAATGTTTCTGGAAATGGAGGAAAACATTGTTGAAGGCTGAAACTTTGTATGTTTATCAGAAAAAGGGTGACGAATTCAAAAATCACATTCGCTAATTCTAGTTCTTTCATTTCTATGTAGTTTTTTTCACTTTTTTGCTTCTTTAGCATGGGAATGTCCCAAAAAATTCCTTTTAATTTCTGCCGAAACAGGCCGAAATGGATTTTCTTTTGATTTAGGGTTTCTCCTTTCAGGAAAATTTATTCTTTACATTATAATTTTTTGCTTCTCTATTTCCAGAGGCCCCTTCAAAATGGCCCCTTTTTTGACTCATTTCAACCTTTTCCAAGTTACTTCATACGATGTCTTCTTTTGTTATTTTCATAAATATACTAAATATTTTACAAATATTTTTATATAATAACATTCTAACACCATCAAAGAATTCTCCCTCCAAATTTCAGGTCTCTAGCTACTGTATATACACTAGAAAAAGAGATATATGCAAAATTAAAGAAGCATGACTGGAATTACAACCACTTATCCTCTGGAGGCTTATGACCCCTCATTTTCTTTCTTTTTTAAAGCTCTACAAGATAATAGGTTTTGAAAAAAATTTAGATTTCTGGAGTTGCTATCCAGGGGGTGCATGGGCGATACCCCCCCCAGAAAGCTCTTACATTTTCAGTTTGTGAGCCATCTTATTTTCCTTGAAATGGCTGGATAGCCTTGAATTAGTAGTATCCAAAAATGGTATGGTTTAAATATGGAAAATTATCTATTTTTTTTTGCTGTGTCAGCAGTTTTTCAGCATATTTACCCATCTTAAAAATTAATTATCTCGAGATTTAGACATTGAAATTAACAAACCATACCATTCTTGGATACTACTAAGTCAGGGCTATCCAGATGTGGGAATGATTTATTCTGAAAATACTCGTTAGAAAATGTTGATGTCATTCAAAAACTCCCAAAACGCCTATTTTCGCCTTAAAAATGCAATTTCTTGGCACCAGGATGTCGAAACTTAACAAAATAACCCCATTTTCTTTATCTACTTTTCACACTGAATCCGTTGGTAGCCTCAGAGATTTTTAGACTTCGAAAAAACCGTTAGTAAAGGCCCTTGATAAGTTCTATCGATTACCTAAAAATCGATTCACTCGAAAACTGCAGGAGATTCGAAGGGCAAATTTTTCCTATTAGGAGCTTAGTAAGTATCAAAAATTTGCCCTGATCTAAAAGGTTTCCTAAGAAAACCAATTTTAAGGCCTTTTCTGAATCTCGGACGCTGGTCTATTGGTTTTATCAAATACGTTTTCTACATTTCTTAGTCTTATCAACTCATACAAGAATTTCAAAACATATTTATTTTGTGACAACCAATTTCTGAAACGCCAACTTTATTCAAGAATTGTGACCTATTCTCTCAATAAAGCCCTACGTATACCATGTATACCATGTACAGATGTACCATGTATAAATTTAATGAAAGAATTTTTTAACAATAAAACTGTATCAGTAAAGACTTTCCACCAAATGGATTTTATCAATATGCTTTCTAAATAGCGATAGAACAGTGACAAACTTTTAAACTCAAGAAATGAACTGATTTCAAGATGATGTCATGTAAATAAGTTCACCTTGAAACTTGATGACATTAAAGGACTTAATTAGCTTAACTTAAGTTTAAACTGACGTCAATTTCTCCCTCAAATCTTTTGCTTCAAAAAAGTTTAGTAATTTTTATTGATATGAACTTCCATGTCAATACACGCTTTAAATACTGGCAACTTGTTTTATTTTTAGAGAAACATAAGTGATCAGTTAAATACAAAATAACAAAGCATTATGGTAAACATTATTCCTTTGTTGTTTTTCATTCATTATTTTTTTGGAAAATATTTCTAAACTAACACTGGTTTGAAAATTAAAAGAATTAAGCTATAAGAAAACTAGATCATTCATAATCAACTTTTATGTAAGTATATTTTTGGATAAATGTTTTCAATATTCTCGTTGCAGTCTAAGAAGCCAGCAGAAAGTGTAAAAGTGGTTGTTCGATGTCGTCCCTTGAATCAGAAAGAAATTGCAGCTGGCCATGAAAGGTATACAACAATCCAAACACTACCTCTTCTTCTGTCATTGATTGCTAATATAGTCTGACTTTTTTAAAGCAACAATGTGTATTTCTGCAATATGTTTCGTTTCTATCTAGCCTGTTGTAACTCTTTTTTCATCTTTAGGCTAAAAACAAAAAGCAAAAACAAGTCACAGTACAGTTGAAATTCACAAAAAAAACATAATAATTGATTTAAAAAATTATGATGACTTTTACTCCACACTTACACACTTACAAAATAAACACTGTCCTTGTTTAGTCTTATATATTTTTATACGAACTTTGATAGGCCAGAAATATCGATTCAAATAATGTACCTTATCTTCTTAGAATCGTAGACATGGACGTTAAAAAAGGGTTGGTGAGTCTTCGCAACCCCGTGAAACAAAATGAAGCACCAAGACAGTTCACCTTTGATGCTGTTTATGATTGGAAGTAAGTTTTTTGAATAATAAGTTTATGGAAGCCACTTTTTATCTTTTTCAAGGTATTTGAAAAGCTAAAGTGCATTTGCTTTTCAAGTGTGCACTAATTCATTTTTTGATGTCATTTTTTAACCAATGATTCAATTTTAACAAATTATACTGTTGAAAAGATAATTAAAGAGTACTATAATTTTTGAAAAAAGTAATATGTCCTTTGATGGTAAAAACTTTGGTGAAGAGGTTCTTTGAAGCCTCCTGGTTTAGCTATATGATTATTTTTAATATAGAAATATTGAATCAAAAAATTACAGCCACTAGAAGGTAGCCTGTTTGAGTAAAATTACCCTGTTTTTTGCTGTTTTTCACTTCAACGGCTCACTTTCTAGAGGGTACAACTTTCAATGCCAGTATTCTATGGCAAAAATAAGACGTAGTCAAAATCAGCAGGCTTCAAAGTACCTCTATCGCAAGATATAGCAAAAATAAGATTTTTAGCAGCAATTTTTTTCTTCTTCGCTTTTAATCTTCAGTTTGTAGAATTTTTTTGATTACTTTTCTCAAAAATTAAAATGCTCTGAATTATATATGTTAGAATTGAAGAGTAAAAAAATAACTAAATAACAAAAATTAGTGCACGAAGCGAATGGGCTTTGGTTAGCTTTAGTTTTAGCTACTTGCAAGTACCGTTTTGTTAATGAACTGTTTCGACCATTTAAAGATTTTTTTTTCTCAAGGTCTTTTTTACAATACCAGTTTTCAAACTTGAAAATATAAAAATGAATGATGCACATTAAAAGTTTATATTTTTAAGATATATTCGTTGCAATCATTTATTGATATGAATTTTTACTTTATTTTGCAGTTCAAAACAGAGAGATTTATATGACGAAACATTCTCAGAGCTTGTTGAATCTGTGCTCAATGGCTACAATGGTAAGACTACTATAATTGTAGGATAGCACAGCAAGATGTTTCATTGTGATTATTCCAGAATTTTAGTACGCTAAAACATCTAAGCAAAATACATCACTGTCTTGTAAAGTGGAAATTTTTTTTGACGCAATATATCATACTAATAAGTACTAATGGTTATACAGTGGAGTTTCCATTGCTCGAACACGCACTTAGAATTGAAATATATTCGAGTTAGGAAATTTCGAGTTATGGTGTAAGGTTTATAAGGTATTGTTAATTGAAGGGAACATAAAACTTGTGCGAGTTTAACGAGTTTAAAGCCCCAAGCTTTTTTTATTTTTGTATCCCCAGGGGGGGTAGAATCTACCACCCTCGATTATTTTTTATCTAGGAGAGCTATGGCCATGAAATTGGTACAGACGTTCTCCATCATGACATAAATTTCCTGGAACCAAAAAAGTTTGATGACGTTATTCAAAAACCGATGACGTCATCCCAAAATTTCCACCTGTCGGAAAAAAGCCAAAGTATATGGTTTACAAAAATGTCTATTACAATCGAGCCAATAAAGATATTTAGATTCTATTTGAAAATTCTGAAAGATAAAAGGCTGCCCTTTAATATAATTGCCGGTTTTGCATTTTCCATGAATATTTTATCTTAAAATCTGTGCTAAAGATGAGTAAAATTTTCAAAATTGGCATTTTTAAAATTTGTTTTTTAATTTTTCAAATTTATATTGTCAATGCCTATCACGTGTCAAAATTTGAAGATGATTGAATTAATAGTTCAGAAGTTATCAGCACTTAAAAATTTTGAGTTTTAAGCGATTTTAGCTGGGTTTTATGTCATGTTTCACAATAAAGTCATAAAACCTGATCTGGACAAGCTATGACCCTAAAATTTTGCTAAAATACTCTTAAGAATACAAGTTTGTTAAAACTCAGAAAGTTTCAAATCGTTTAAAAAATTTTTCTTCGAGATATATGCAAAAGAACTCTAGCGTGGTAGATTCTACCCCCCCCCCCAACTGGGGCTAATAGGGTTAAGAAGATATTTGAGTTAAAGAGGTTGGAGTTAAAGAAACTCCATTGTTATTCGGTAAACACGAACCCTAAATGAACACGACATTTCAAACTTTCAGGAACAATCTTTGCATATGGGCAAACTGGTACAGGAAAGACTTTCACAATGGAAGGTACAAATTCAATAAAATATTTTGTGTTTTTATGATTGGTCATTGTCACATGATTTATGCTATTATGGGAGAAAACATTCACTTTGCAAAACAACCCCTCTTCAAATTTTAAAAGTCGCTTGTGTTTTCGATACCGTCACCAAAAATATGTAAACTCCTCAACACCACATCCCCCTTTTAAACAAAGCACATAGCTAAAGGGCTATAGGGATCGATTTCTTTGCAAGTTGATTTTAACCAAGTAAGTAGATTGACAATAATATTCCTACAATTACAGATAAAGAAAATTTTTCTATGATAAATTTTGTATTGTTTTATACGTCTGATTATAGCTGTAAATCGAAACTTGAAGTAATGTACTTTTTTTAACATGGAAATTTTTAAGAATTTATAAGATTATTGATGCTCTGAACAATGTTGTTATGTTTTTAGGCGTTCGCTCGGATCCGACCATGCGTGGCGTTATTCCCAACTCTTTTGACCATATCTTCACACACATCTCGCGAACACAAGACCAACAATATCTCGTCCGTGCTTCATATCTCGAAATTTACCAGGTTTGCGTTGTTGTTAACTTTCTTTTCCTAAAAACATCAGAAGAAACTTTCATTGCTAGATATTTTGTAATTTCATACCATATTTAAAAAAGTCACAAACTTTTGATACTACATACACTATCAACATCTCGCAGCTAGTTCATTGAGTCTCTTTTGCTAAACGAATCCATATGATGAATAATAGGATTGGGGGTTAAACTGTACTCGCCCAAAGCAAGGTGTAATGAATTAGGGTTATTAATCTATGTCCATAACATCACTCTTTGTTTGAGAGCTCTCTTCTTAGTTCCGTTAGTTGTACAAATCCACAAACTGTTTTGTTTCTTGTAGGAAGAGGTCAAAGATTTATTATCGAAAGATCATAAAAGAAAATTAGAGTTGAAAGAACGCCCTGACACTGGAATTTATGTCAAGGTACAGGATAATATGATACTATTGACTTTTCTATCTTTCCTTTTCCTAAACTTTGATTTGAGAACCATTTCTTAACTTTTTTTTATCAAATTGATAACAGATGCTTGACACGTGTCAGCTGAGTAGACCATCATGTTCTTTGATTTTGGATTTATTAGTAGAAATACAGGCTACTTTTCCCAATTTGAACTTCTATTTAATTTCAACCTCTCTGTGATATACCAACTATAACATTTCTTTGATTGAATCTATTAACTAAAAAATATGTAAAGAAAATATCAGATGCAATTAAATAAAATCTTTAATTATCATTTTCTACTTCATAGGATTTACAATCGTTCGTAACGAAAAGTGTCAAAGAAATTGAACACGTCATGAATGTTGGCAACCAGAATCGTGCTGTTGGGTAAGTTCTGAACCATCAATGACCTTTACCATCTGCTTGGATTAATGATAGAGATAAGCCAAGACAAGACACCTGCCCAAGTGGGAAAATACCCTAACTTAGTTCAGAGATCAAAGCACACAAGAGATAAATAAAATATAGTAATAAATAGCAGATAAATAAAAAAAGTATGATATTATAATGAAAGAGTTGAAAGGTTTTAAATCAATACGTGGTTGTGACTGTTGGAACTACTTGGTGGTCTAACATCCAATAAAAAAGACATCTATGCAACGTTTGGTATGCCTGATGAAGATCTGCACTAAGCAGGTTGAAATATTGCTTATTTCAAATCGTATAGGAATGACCATGAAAATTGATTAATTGATTGATTACTTTTATCATATAAGTATTACAGATATAGCAGAAATTGCACTTACTTAGTCCTTAGTCTTACTTGGTCTATAGGCACTGCTATAGGCAGCCATTAGTGACCCCCACCGGGAATTCGTTTATTAATAGGATTAAACATAGTAGAAATTTTTAACAAAAGAAGTTTATTAATAGAGATTTAAATAAAAGAATGTTTAAAACACAGCTGATCGGCTCAGCTTTCGAAACTCTCTATTGTTTCATCAAAACCTCATTCAATATTCAAAACAAGAGCAGTGCGCATATCCGGAAGAGTAGGAGATTTACGCTCGAAACAAAGGTAGATATGACGTAGCCTAGCACTTACTGTGATCCGCTTGTCAGAAAAGCCTTTTTTTGATAGTCTCATTGAACTTCGCTTTATTCATTACAGATCGACCAATATGAACGAACATTCATCGAGGTCACACGCAATCTTTGTTATTTACATCGAATGTAGCGAGGTATGTGTGAAACTTGATTATACCGGGTGGATCAAAAAAAATAAAAAAATTTAAATGTCCATAACTCAATCAAAAATGAATCTTATGCTTTCAAATTCTCAACACGTTTTATTCAGTCTATTCCGGGTACTTGCTGAAGGTTTTAGAGAAAGGTAATGTTTTTTTGGAAAATTATAGCATTTTTAAGATGATATATGAGTTTTGCATTGTAATTGTATCAATGAAATTCAAATTCTGCCATACGGCGTTACATGCCATACATCTTCAGTTTCGTTTGTTTTCACATTCTCTTTAAAATGTTTGTTTTCTGACAGGTTGGCCCAGATGGGGAGACTCACATCAGAGTTGGAAAACTCAATATGGTCGATTTGGCGGGTAGTGAAAGACAGGCGAAAACGGGTGCCAAGGTAACTATATTTTGAGTGCCCGGGCGGGGGTACTAGGTTTGCGAGGTCACGGGTATGTTCCAGCCAAAAATCGAAAATGGACCCTTAGAGAGAGAAGAAATTGGCGTTTTTGGGAGACTTTTCTCAATTTTTTTGTCGAGTTTCACTCGATTTTTGTCCACTTTTCTGAAAAAACGACCCTTTGAGAGAGAAAACTTCGGTTTTCGTGAATTTTGGTCCCTTACAGAGACTCCATTTGCTTTTTAATGGTTTCGTTCCCCCTTTGAGAGACTTTCGAGGGTGTGAAAAAGGGACCCTTATGGCTCGCACATACGCGGTACAAACAACTGGGAACTTTATTTTGCTGAGAAATTCAAGAACTACTTATGATGAATGTTTCTACCATTTTTCAGGAAAATTGTTTTAAGGTCAAGTTCTTGTTTGCCACCATATTTTAAAACAAGAAAATAATTTGAAATTTCACATTCTGTTAATTTACAATAGGGTGACCGGTTAAAAGAAGCAACCAAGATCAACTTGTCTCTATCCGCCCTGGGAAACGTCATCTCGGCCCTGGTAAGATATCACAACCAAAAAAATATACACTTTTTTATAAGAACAAACTATATAAAAACATAGGACTTCGATGACCAAAATACTAAGAACAAGTTAAGAACATTTTAAAGCTTTGCGGACTCATCTGTTTGAACTGGACTCACCTGAAAACACCTGATATCTAGGAAAATGGAAATTAAAGTTAAGAACATCCGAGAGCTTCGAAAATGTTGAATGTTCTTATAAAAAAACGTGTATCGTCTCCTTTTTTAGAGACAGAGGTTATTCATTTGAATACTTCAATTTATTATTTATTATTTATTTATTAAGCATACCAGGATAATCACGACGACGGACAAAAAATTTAATAGGCTAGTGAAAATACGAAATTTGATTGGTTGAAACTCACTATCCTGTTAAATTTTCGTTCGTCGTCGTGATTTTATCGATTTACTTAACTTCACTATTGTAAAAGAAATAAACCAGCCGAGGCTGGAAGGTCAGCCAATAGAGCTTAGCTAGATAGCTTTAATAAGTGGGTTAACAGATGTAAGAGATGTACTGAAACAGAGTAGACTAAAAATGTTGAATAATGTACAAACTGTGAAACATTTGATAACTTGATTTAAAATTATTTAAAACAAGCCTGAGAGCTCCTCCACCCCCCCCCCCCCACGAGAAGCTCAAAGTATACTTCTCTTTAGCATTGTAGCACTGTTTCTATGACATCAAACAATTAAGCTATAGTTCATTACTATAAAATAAAAGAGAAACATAGTGTAATTAAACTTTTTGTTAATTTCATTCCAGTCAGTTATGATACATTTTTTCTGTTGGATGTAGACAATCAGAGACAATATCCATTATCTGACCAAAGTGTTATTTATACTATAAAAAACACTCAAAGTACCAGAGGAGCATGTTTGAAACTACTTTTTGTTCCCTCCTACAACACCATTACCTTTGGGAACAAATCTTTCTCTAAGTTTTGCATAACACATTGGAACAGCATGCAGCGATCTTACCCAAATATTACCCTGAGCTCATCTGATTTCAGTTTTGTTAAATCTCTTGCCCTTACTCACTGTCTTGGGAGATACTGAGCACACCCCTCCCCTACCAAGAAAGGTTAGCAAACTTTCTTTTAATTTATTTTTCATTACATAACAAAATTCTTAGAAATATATAAACATTTTCAACTAATTTACAATGTGTTATAAACGCAATCTGTACTTAGGTGGCCGCATCTTTTTGATTAGCTAGACTATAAGGCGGTCTCCTTCCATATATTTTTTGTGCATATCATCACTTGTATCTTTTCTGTAGTGTTAAATGGTAAATAAATACTTACTTACTTACTAAAAAATAAGAAAATTGCCAAAACGTCAGTACCAAAATAAAGATATCCATCAAATATACATAGAAACTGTACTTTTTGTTTTACTTGATAAAACTCCAATAACACTTTAAACCAACAAGCTACAAACTTTAAGTCACAAAGCGTAAACTCCAGAAAAACACATTTTGCATAAAAAATTCAGGAGAATCCCATTGTCATGAACAGATTTTCTACAAAAACCCTATTTTTGGGCCTAATTTGGCAAAATGACAAAATCTTGAAAAACACAATTTGCATCCAGTCTGCGTAAATTTTTTTTGTAGTTTAGTACCGTCAAGTTACACAACATGCACACAACCATCTTGAAGACTTTGCTGGTCGCAAATGATAATCGAAAGCAAAACTTAAAATTCATAGCTATGCGAGGAAGCTCATTTTCCCCCCGTTTTGCTTTAAACTCGCTTTTGATTGGTCTATGAAGTTGGACGATTGCTTTACCGCCTTGGCGGAATAAACACACGACCATAATAAATAAATTCAACAGGGCAGCGGAGTAGCAATTAATTTCAACTGGGAGTCCTCTCTTCTGTGCCAAGCACTGGCAGTGTTTTTTAAACTTTAAAACAATGTTAAATGAAGACCAGATGGATCTGTTTGTTATGGCTGTACATGTGATGAGAGTGTGCATGTTGTGTAACTGGACGGTATAATTCATTAAATTCTAGAAACCATTTTTCATAACTTTCTGCAGTCCGCTTTCTGCAAGTCTGATAAGAGATATGTATAAACTGTTATCGCCATTTATTCCATTCCATCATTCAGTCAAAACGTGCGCCAAGGTTAGAAAAGGTTAGAAAAACACAATCTGCGTCCGGAACTGCGTGAAAAATAGTTTGATCAATTTCAACAAGAACTGTTTATATTAATATTAATATAATTGATCAAATTCCAAAGACCATTTGTCATAATTTTGCAAGTCCAATAATAGGAGATGTGATGTCATCATTTGGTTCCCGTCATCTGACCGACCCTGATTTACGATCAGTAGGTAGAGTTGGAGAGTCGGAAAGCTTTTCGGCTGCTTTGCTAGATTTCCACTGTCGACCTCTGCACGCTCTGTGTTTACAAGTTTTCAAATCGAAGTAGCGAGCCGCATGCTAATGGAGTAAACCGAAAACCAGTATATCCACGGTTTCTCAATTTCTTAATTCGGATCAGTTCACACGGATTCCCTTTCAACAAGATGCAGCGGCTTCTTAAAAGAAAAATATTTTCGACCGACCGACCGAATGACCACCACTTTTTAAAGTAGAAATGACGGGAACTAAACAATTTTTTGCGATTCGCCTTATCAAACACGTCCAAACCAAGTCCAAAAAAGCACGATTGCATCCAGTCTTTATCAAATTTAGACAGTAGCTGTACTTTTGTAAACTATATCAAATTCCAATAACATTATAACACCATCAATCCCACCTAGAGGCAAACAAGAAAAATATGTTTTTATTGCAAAAACTAATAAAAAGCAGCAATAAAAAGTATCAGAAAATTCAACATAAACAAAAACTTGAGCAAAAGGCTTCAAACCTTCAAAAGATGTAGAAAAAGAATCCCCTTGATGAAAATCATGTGTTTGATTTGCCGAGTTAAAAAAATAAATGACAGAAATTGAAGCTTGCAACAGATTTACACTGGAAATACTTTGGCACAACACTGACATATCACATCTGACTTATCGCTTGAGCCGCCATCTTGAAACATGATCTGTAAAAACAACGCACGCTAAAAGTACCCAAAAAGTTAACCCGATATCGGAAGAAAGTTTAGAAATCAAAGTGAGATCGGGAAATCGGATTTTTTTTTTGCCGTCTTATGATGGAAGTAGAAGTAGTAGAAGAAAATTTTACCTATTTGAATGCTCAGCTTAGGCTGACCAACTAGTCAAAATTCCAGATAAAACCCAAATTATACCCACCTGGCATTCGCAACGTCCATAAACGTCAAAAGCAATGTTAACGTTTTGTGCCAGTTGGAAAGTCACACGTTTCTCAAAGTTCAAGAAAAATGGTATAGTGAATGTTTAATTAAAAGTTGTAAAATGTTTTAATATTTTTAGGTTGACGGTAAAAGCAGTCATATACCTTATCGTGACTCAAAGCTGACCAGGTTACTGCAAGGTAAACAGTTTATTTTCATTCTAAAGAATCTTACTAACGATAATCGTAATATTCTAGTTTAACTGCTCTCGATTCTGAGTTAATTACCTTGTGAAACGCTTTTAATTTTTCATTCAAGTAAATTACATTTGCAAACATTTCTTTCGTCTTGCTTTACTTTGAAAATCTTGTTAGCTGGAATAATCTTGAAAAAAGGTTTCAAACGATCCAAACAAATTTAATTATATAAATCCCTTCAACATCTTTTCGTCTAATCATGCACAAATTTTCTTATTAGATTCTCTGGGTGGAAATGCAAGGACTGTAATGGTTGCTAATATGGTAACGTATTCATCTGTTTGTTTGTTTTTGTTCTGTATCCTACATAATCAATAGTCCCACGAAGGAAGTTTTACGGTTAGAGCAAAAGAGTTGCATCGAATACCGTATGATGGGCAGGTGAATTGTATCTAAGCCGTATGCGAAAATCAGTAACAAACTTCATTCTTTAGGTATCTAGACACTTAGTAAGAAGCGAATATATTATGGAGCGATGACCGATTGGTCAAGGCCTCAGCGTCTGAAACTAGGGGTTCCGGTTCGAATCCCTGCTCCTTCCAATGTGTTAAGTTCGAGCCGGCTGGCCGTGGACCCCGTGAAACCAGTCGAAAGACTGCCTAAAAGATTCTAGGTTACTGTGCTATCCACGTTAAATATTGATTCTATCTATCTTCTTTACTGAGTTACTTTACGTTCTCCTACAAAACGTAGGGTCCAGCTAGTTACGTTAAATGTCGACTCTATCTATCTACTTCACTGTATTCTTTTACGTTCTCTTAAAAAAACTTAGGGTCCAGCTAGTTACAACTACGAAGAGACTATCACCACGTTACGTTACGCCAACCGAGCCAAGAACATCAAAAACAAACCCAAGATCAATGAAGATCCTAAAGATGCTTTGCTTCGAGAATTTCAAGAAGAGATTAAACGGTAAGATTATTATCGCACGATGGTTCGTCTCAGGGTCTTTGTTTAATCTCATCTCTCGTTTTATATTTAAACTGTCTTGCCTTCTTTATTATACTTGCTATATAGTATATACCATAATGGATCATCAGAGGGCTTAGCAGTGTACTGGTTATTGCTCTCGATTCACCTACGAGAGACCAGGGTTCATCGGTGCTTTGATCAACTTGGCAATTGATGAATGTACCTTCGCGCGGGCCAGTAATCTACAATACTCTAATACAAAAGTGTGAGTGGTTGGGTTGTAGATGTTGCTAACATAAAAAAGCACTTGCGAAGGCAATCCGTCATCCCCGCCTATCGCCCTTACGCCCTTACGCCATAGCTATTCTCCTATCTCACCTCCTATCCTAGGTAATTTTCATGGGATAGAACTCATGCCCCCTGCATGGGCGGGTTCCCTTCTTTTCAGTTTGAGGTTTTTGTTCTATACAAATTTTCTGCTTAATATTGGATTTATGTTTCAGTTTACAAGGGGAACTTCACCGTAAAGGAGGAAGCGGTGGGAGTGGAGGTTCCCGTCGGTCACGTAAGAAACGTGTGCAGAAGGAGGACGGAACCTACGGTAAGATGATGTTTCACTGCATGTATTTTAAATTTTTCATGGAATTTTAAAGCGGTTAAGTTGGATTTTTTTTTGCTTAAAAATCTTCGAAAAAATAGAATGTGATAGATTTATTTCGTAGATAGCTTAGTAAGCTTGGACTTTCAGAAACCAGCTATCTATTTATTGGACAGAATACGATATTGGAGGGGCTCAAAGTGGGAACAACTCATCTTGGATGAAAATGTCTTAGGTTGCTTTAACATCGCTGCGTCCTTTTTCTGTTTACCGTCCTTAATTAAGTATCTTACCACTTTATTATCTTTTACAGAGGAAATTGAAGAAGAGGGTGGAAGTGGGGCTAATCAAGAAGAATATATGAAAGAACAACAGGCTAAACTTGCTGAAGAAAAACAAAAATTACTTGAAAATCATGGCATGGTCGAAAGTGTGAGTTTTCTCTTTGTGTGTGTATGCTATCTGTAAAAATACTAGTGCTTTAAAAAAATCTCTTCAAATCTCCCCTACTCTGTACGAGAGTGTATCTCACGTTTTCGTAGTACACTTTGTGCGCATTGTGTGTTCCATAAGAAAAATTCCTGTACGGAGACCTCTGCGATGAAGTATGATTTATAAATAGCAACACTTCTCTCGTCGTATCCCCTACCACTCCCGTAATCCATCGCAGCGGTCGGTTTAAAAAATCTCAAATGAGCAAAAGACAAAGACAACAGACCCTCTACGGCAATTAATTTCGAAGTTAGCCGTAGATATCGGGTGTGTGTATAGAATATAAATCCCAAAGTATTTTATTATCTACTTTATAATATTTCAGGTTATAATTCCAATTTAAATTTCTCAATATCTTTCACGGCCGTATCCCTAATTTATGCCCCTATCATTTTTAAAATTCTTGCTCTCGATCACGCTCATTCACTAAAGGTCCTTCACCATTCAGTTAGATTTGAAGAAAAAAATCATATTCAAATTTTTCTTTTACAGGAGAAAAAACGAATGATCGGGGAAATCGACAAACGATCCAACCAACTGAAGAAAGAACGCGAGAAAGTGAAATCGTACACCTCCAAAATTAAGGTTTGTTATCGTTCCTTGAATAAGTGAGAAATTAGCCTGGGCACTACTTATGACTTTTTGATAGACTGGATGGTGCTGTTAGCGTATTATACTTCGGCCTTGTTTTACAGATAGCTTACAGATAACCCTCAGGGGTTGATTATCGATATAAACACCTAAAAGTTAAATTTTCTCTGAAGAATATTTTTTAAATCAAATGAACCTATTTTTATAGATTGAAATATTAGCGTTTCTTGCACCTGGAGATAACAACAAAAACATGTCCGGGTTTGCAATAAGGGAGTTTACATCGTACCAGAACGAGATATACTATTAGTTACACGGTCTTCTCGATGTGGGATACGGGATATACAGGGTCAGTAAAAACCGTATTGGTGGCGAGGCTTGCCGAGTCCCAATACGGTTTTTACTGATCCCTGTATATCCCGTATCCCACCTTGAGACGATCGTGCAACGAATTTATCCCGTTGAAGTTCCTTTGTATGTTTTCCAAAAGCACGGAAAACTTTCAGAACTCTCCAAGTAGATACTTAAAAAGAGTAAACCGAGTAAACTGTAAAAGTGGAATCAGTGAAAGTGACATTTTATTACATTGCAATTGAAAGTCTTGCTCATTACATATAAACTCAAGAAAAATAAAAATCTTTTTACAAATAAAGATTTTCGCAAACTACCTCATCACTACAATTTATTCTGTCTTTTCAAAACAAAACAATTTTGAGCAAAACATTCGAAAGCGCATTCGTCAATATGCAATGTCTTCTTTTTTTTCTCAATCGAATGCGAGGAAGACAGATACGGTATATATCCCACCTCCACGTGACGTCTCTTGACCAATGAAATTGCTACAATCTAACTGATGCGGGATAAAGGGTCGTACGAGATGTATTGCTTAGTTTTTACAGAATATAATTTCCCATTCTTTCCGCCAGGCCATGGAGAGCAAATTATTAGTTGGTGGAAAAACAATTTTAGACAAGACGACTGAACAAGAGAAAGCTTTGGAACTGAGACGCAAAGAAATCCTCGAACAAAAGGTATGACTATTGTTTTCATTTGTGATTAAGCTCCGTCATCTATGAAATAGAGAAATGCCGCGATGTCGAATCTTTGGTAGAAAATCTTCAGTATTGCAACTTTCCGTCCGTAGTCGGAAATCTGTCCAGTTGAATTTTTTGACATGTTTTCCCGTCCCAATATAACTAAAGCCTTGATATGAGAAATTTCATAGAATTTATGTTTATTATCGGACATTCCTAGATTATCCAGAGCTAGTTGGAACACTGAATCTTACCAAGTATCGACTTCACTTTTCAAATATAAAAATATATACAGTTGACTCTCTCTAATTCGATCTTCAAGGGACTAAAAGTTTTCTTCGAATTAGAGAAAGATTCGGATCACGGAGTGTATTTTATATGAATCTCAAGGCTAAAGGGGCAAATGATTTACTTTGAATTACTCACAAAAAGATTTGAATAGCTGGAGATTCGAATTAAAGAGAGATGACTGTGTACTCATGCTCCATATCATTACCTAAATGCTCTTCTTTGTTTTCTCCATAGAAACGCGAGCGTGAAATAGCACAACGCTTGGAGCAAGAAGAAGAAAACGCTGTGGAGATTAAAGAGAATTACAGCTCCCTGCAACAAGAAGTTGATGTCAAAACAAAGAAATTGAAAAAGGTTTGTTCGGACGAGCTGCTTTTGTCGCCTGTTTTTGTTACCCTTCCAATCTAAGTTAAAGCGCTTCCAAATCGTTTGTGGCTATAAGATTCGTGTGAATTTCCTGTTTTTCTAACGAGCTGTTTTTATCGCCTTTTTGGTCATTAAGGGTTTCAAGTTGACGTTAACTCAAACAACCCTAGGTCTCTTTTTCATTGGCTCAGAGGTCTAAAATACAAATAACGAAGAGGCTGACGTCAAAACTAAGAAACTGAAACGGTTTGAACTACAATCTGCGTCAAAATATATTCCGAGAATTTTGGTTATAATTTCTTCGTTTTTAGAAATTTGAAGTTCGGGCGAGAAAGTCGCTTTAGGGCGGCGCTATATTTTGTTAAATGCGATCGAATATTTCAATTCATGAGGGACTTTCAGACTATATTCTTAGCCTTATTGGACCATTCTTGGACTTTTGGATTGTCAGAGTCTTATGTCTAATGTTAAAACTCAGGGATAAAACATTACCCTTCCAACCTAAGCTAAAACGCTTCCAAATTGTTCGTGGCTATAAGATTTCGTGGGAGTTTCCCATTTTTTTTCACCTTGATTGTAATAATTTGTTTTTGTCGCCTGTTTAGTCATCTAGGTCTTCAAGAATATTAAATTCAAAAAAACTTTTGTTATATTATTTCCATTGGGTCAGAGGTCTAAATATACAAATACCGATGTTTATAAAAACCTTTTGATTTTCTGGACAAGTTTTACAAAAGTCTTTTTGTCGGTGTGAAGATTATGTCTCGACATGCCAACGAAAAAACTTTCGACTTTTTCCGAGGCATTACAGTAGCGTAGACAAGGGGGCGCAAAATTTGTGTTGGAGAGCAGATTTTTATGCCACTATTATCATCTATTCATAATATAATATAAATAATTACTGTGTCATAAAAATAGTCTCTCCAATTTTACACCCCTCCTATCTACTCATTACTCTGTCTCGTTTCCCTTTTTTCAGTTGTTCACGAAGTTGCAATACTGCATTACTCGGTCTCGTTTCTCTCTTTTCAGTTGTTCACGAAGTTACAATCAACCAAGCAAGAAATCATGGATATCCAAGAAGAACACATCAAAGAAAGACAATCTCTTGAAACCAATTTGGAAGAACTCAATCAAGCTATACGTTTAAAGTAAGATTTGTCATGCTCAGTTCGATACTTGGCTGTTTTGAATTAGGCTAAACATTGAAAAGAGTTCCAGGTTTACTTGCTTTAAAACTGCATTACAATAAATGATGTTCGCTCTTAACTTTCTAAAAGAGCATCATTGTTCGATAAAATTAACCCAAAAAATCATCTTTTTGTTGACTGTTAACCCGAAGTTAAGGAACTCATTTATACTAGAATTTTGCCAATTACTTCGCTCTGGTTATTTTCAGCTTTCAAGTTGGCCGTTTTAAGGCTATGAATTTTGCGGACTCGAATACTTTAAGCGTACTAACTTTCGCGTACTAACTTTTTACGACGTTTACTTTCGCGAATTTGACGAAAAAATCTTTTTTGCGAGCATAAACTTTCGCGAATTAAGACATAAAGATTGCTTAGAGGGACAAATACTTCATGAATTGGATCAAAACTTTTGTTATTCGACCTTCCAGGTATTAACAGGTGCCATTTAATTTTGAGCTAGAAGTTTAACATATTTTCTATTTTGTCAAGAATTTCTCGTGAGCCTAGACTGCGAATGGCCCGTTCTAGAACTTTTAAAGACATTTACTTTGGCAAAAAGGGCTAAAACTCGCGAAAATTGTGAAAGTTTCTACTTGCAAAAGTTTGTACGCCTAAAGTACTCTCCCCTCAAACCTTCCGTTTCATATTTTTCTTTTCTTTTCCACAGGAAATTGATCATTGAGAACTTTATACCATCCATCACGCAAGAGAAAGTCACTAAACGAGCTTTCTACGATGCAGAACAAGAAGTCTGGAAAATGAAACCACTCACTACTGCTCAAACGTAAGTTAAGAAAAATATATGTTCTTCCCGTTTATTTATCTCTCTTCGAATGACTGTTTTGACTTCTGATGCACAATGTTTTTAATCTGGATACACTGGATAGAAACTTGGGAGCGCCCGGTATGTTCAATTTGATTCCACCTATAGAGGCGGTTATGCTGTTCATAGGGACCAACTTCTGATTCTGGTTGACGGATACTATCAATTAGCCCGTTGAAGTCCGTTTTTATGTGTCCTAAGAGCACGACCGTAGTGCAGTGGTAGAGCATCCGGCTACGGTTCGCAAGGTTGTGGGTTCAACCCCCAGCCGGGTCATACCAAAGATAGCCAAAATGGTACTTGATGCCTCTCTGCTTGATGCTCAGCAATTAAGAGAAGGATCAAGGGTAAGTGGAGCAATCCAGGGAGAAAGAGTGGCGCCCTCCCCTACCTTCGGGTAGATAGCTATCGAAAGAGGAGCTTTCGGGTCGCCTCCGACTGCGGTCGCAGACTTACTTACTTACGAGCACAAAAAACTTAAAATCCTGGCAACTCTTTTTCTTTTTTGCCCTTTTATGATTTTTCAAAACAAAACAATTTTGAACAAAACATTTGAAAGTGCAAACGTTAATATGCAATCTGCACGGGATGTCTTTCGGCCAGTGAAATCACTAAAATCTTAGTGACGTGCGGGATAAGAATAACTATCTATTTGTTCATCGTGTTTCAGGACTCAGCAGATGGCAAAGAGACCTGTGTCAGCTGTGGGCAACAAAAGACCGATATCTCAATATGCAAAGCAAGCTGCTAACGCCAGTGGAAACCCCAGATACAAAGTAACACTTGAATACAATTCATGATATTCATGACGTAATGTTTTCTACGGAAAGACCCCGTTTTTTGCCAGTAGTGGCAAATTTTATACAACTTTTGTCTAGTTTAAAGTTGCCACTACTGGCTAAAATCGGGGTATTTCCGAAGAAAACATTACGTCATGAATATCATGAATTTTTGTCTCTTAATGGATAAGGGTTTCGTGGTTTGCTTAGACACCACAGTTGAGTCAGATCGAGTCTTCATAACTCGAACACGCACGGGGAGCACAAATTTGTTTGAATTAAGGAAATTTCAAGTTATGGAATAAGGTTTATAAGACATAGTTAACAGAAGGGGTGATAAAACTTGTTCAAGTTCAGGAGACATTCAAGAAAGAGGTTCGAGTTAAATAGACTCCACTGTTTTCTGAAAAAAGTCTCTTATGAAATAGGCTTGTACTGAAAACTTTTTTGAAAGTAAGAACTTCATTTGGAGTTCTCTGAAAAAGTGACTGATATTTTGCACGTCTTTCTCGATTCTCTTAATAGATGGAGAATATCATATCCATTGAGCTGGACATGCCAACCCGCACAACACGTGATTATGAGGGTCCCGCAGTAGCGCCCCGCATCCAAGCAGCGCTGGACGCAGCATTACAGGATGAGGATGATTTGACTCTTGACGCTTCGTAAGTTTCAGCTTTCTCTTTGTTGTTTTCTCAAAAACTTCAGTAGGAACCACTTATATACCATTTTTTACTGACCTTGAAACATGTAAACATTAATGAAACTCGAGATTTTTCATCTTTGTTATATTAAATACTATCCTGTACCAGTCAGCGCCTTTCCCATTTTGCTTGTTATTAGGTTAAGTATTTAAGTGAAAAGTAACTTAGATTCTCACAATGAACTTGAATTCTTCATTCTGAAGGCCTCATTTTGATCATCAAATGTACAAATAACTAAAAAGGTTCCAAGATTTTATTTTTATACCAACCTGCACAGCACAGCACAACACGATGATTTAACGTGACGCTTTTCTTGGCATCTAACAAAGCAAAATATAACTAACCCAGTAGTGACATTAGCAGTTACTAACTCGAAATATTTCGACAAACTAATTTTGAATAATTTTCTCTCACATCAGAGTCATTGTCCACCAATTTCATTCAAATATACGGTTTTTTTTGTAAGAATATCCAAAAATTTTGAAACCTTTGAAAGTTCTTTAGTTTGAGTTTTAAACCAACAAAATGTTCTTAACATATTCTTACTTTTACCGTTTTGTGAGTATTTTTGCCCATTTTGGCCACCGAAGCCTTATAGATTGTTTTCATTAAAAGAAACTTGTATATTATATTTTAAACTTTAACTTCCTTTTTACTTACCTTCCTTCCATGCTTAAAACATTTTTAGGCTTGAAACCTAAAAAGTTAAGAACATCGGTTTTGGATGTTCTTATAAAAAAAAACATGTATAACAGAAACAACAAAAACTAAAATAGATTCTTCATTGTGTTGTCTTCCCTCAAAAAATGACCTTTTTCAAAGCCCCAAATTTTTGACGAGTCATATCTTTGTATATCTTTGCGTCCAATACTAATCCAACCGATACTCTTTTATAACAGAGCACTCAATAACTTCAACACCAAAATTAAGATGAAAGGCAAGCGAGGCGAACGGCCCAAAACTGCCAAAACTATGGGGTAAGTGAGAAAAGACGTTACTTAAACCACTGAGTACGATTTTCTACCTAGTAAGAATAAATATTCCTTCTAGTAGCCACTTAGGTGAGTTTATTCTCATGAATCTTCAAATTTCGTAGCGGACATCTTTCACTGATTTTTGTATTACAATTAGAGGTGTTAGAAATGGAATGCATATAATTTATTCATGATATGCAACATTGCAATGTCTTTCACGGACCCAACAGCTGATTGGTTGAAAATGACGTATCGACTGATTTTACGTCACCTACAACCAATCAGCTGTTGGTGTGTGATGTAACGTCAGAAGACATATACAGTGGTGCATATCACGAATATATGGGTTTTCGAATGATATTATGATTTAGTCCACCATATTATTCTATTTATTCTTTCAGACCATATCGTGGTGCCCCAACGGGTGCTGGAGGAGGAGGGCGCAGTGCAAGGTCCGCCCAAGGGAGTTCTGGCGGTTCATCGAACGAACTTTTCCCAACTGCGCGAGGATTGGTTAAAAACTAACAAAAGAAATGGAAGAAGAACTATTTATTTCGAATTTCTCTACTTCCAATTTAAGCCTGAGATTGGCAAAATAAGATTTTTGTGGTTATTTAAACTATTTCTTGCTTCTGAGGAAAGGAGTAGTGATGAATGATCGGGCGTTTTTGGGTGTTTTCCTTTGTAAAGGATCACTCTTCAAAATTAAATACAGTCAACTCCCTCTTATTCGAACCTCTAGTAGTCGAATTATTCTGTAATTCGAACTGAAGTATTTGTTCCGTCAGCTACAAAGTAGTATAAAATACTCTCTATAATTCGAATTTTTCTCCTATTAGAGGCAATTTCTTGGTCCCTTAAAGATAAACTGTTGTTTAAAGAATTGTTGGTCAATTTCCAAACCTCTTCTCTCTTTCCATTAAGTGGAGCCTAAATTAATTTTTTTTAGAATTTAATACTAAACTATTAAAGCTGTTTCAAATTATGTAAAAAATGAATGATTTTTTTTTTGGTTAAGATTTCTTTTTCGTCGTGTAAAAAATTGAATTTTTATTTGTAAATTTAAATACGTAGAACATATTGCACAAAATTAAGAAAATAATTTTTATCTGCATTTAAAAAACAGACATATTATCTGATCTATATCCCCAAGAACTAGGATTTTAAGACCTTTTATTAAATTTTAGATTTTCTTAGATTTGCGGATCCAAAAAAAATTTTGATACTCGCATACACTATTTATTTTATAAGAAGCAGTAAATTTTTGTTGAGGCTTGACTGTTCTTATTTTTTTACCCTTTTTGCCTCAAATTGTTCTTATACTCTTCTGATTTTAAGGGAAAATTTTGGATATTTTTTAGATAGATAATTTTTTACCTTTTTGAACTTTTAATTTACCCAAAACTCAGCCCAGCCAATCCAGGTTAAGGGTTATTCGTAAATTTTGGGCATTTTTGAGCCTCCTTGTTTTTATAAGATCGTTCTAATAAAGCAAAGAGTGTAAGTTCCACCTTTTTATCAACTATGTCGTTTCTTGGTCAGCCCTAATCTATGTTGCGGATCTGAAAGACTTAAATCTTTCATGTCCTAATGATGTTTAGGGGAAATAATTTTCTTTCGTGTGAACTGTGACTAAATTTTCAAATTCTCTACATTTTCTAATGTTGTCTTTTTTCATATCGATTTGAATTTCGTTATTTTGCAGGGAAAAATAAGAACAAAAAAGAAAACTAGAATAGTGGTCGCCAGTAACCCAATCAAAATGACGGATAAAATACATCCCTTTATTGTATTGAATTGCTGATTCATGACAACCGGAGGATTTGGTTTTCCTAGTCGTCGCAGATTTCAAAGAACCCAAGAATAAGCTACTCCCGTAGAATAATATGTAAGTTTACAAATTTATTTATCTTGCTTATTTTGATCTCCTTTTCGGATGTCATATTTTACGTCTCAACATTTATTCAATAAAACGTGCCGTATTTACTCTTGTCTTCCAAATAGACGGGGGGGGGGGGTCCGAATAAGTAGGGTAGGAAAATTTTGTAAATTCTAATAAGCGGGGGGGATGGGGGATGGAATAAGAGGAGGGGTAATTTGAAGACAGAATTCTTTAACTGGTATCAATTTCAAGAACAAAAAGAAATTTTAACAAATGAACATGTAAAATAAGAACCAATACTAACAAAAAGGGGAAATTTTAACAAGTTTAAGTTCTATCTACACTGTGATAAAATATTGAATTATTCGAATTTAACTAGCGGAGGGGAGTCTTAATAAGAGCGGAGGGATGGATTTTTTTCTCTTAACAATTAGCGGGGGGAATGTCTATTTGGGAGACAAGAGTAAAAGGTCATTATACAAATTTAATTGCTAAAAAAGTGAAATCTAGATCAGAATCTTCAAAGATACATTTCTATTTGTTTAGTACCACACAAAAGGTACCTTATCGGGGAAAACTTCGTCGGGGAAAATTTTCGTCGGTGAAAATTTTCGTCGGGGAAAGATTCGTCACTTGCTGGTAGTTGGCAAACGCATTAAGGCCGGGGAAAATTTTCGCCGGGGAAAATATTCGTCACTTGTCCAAAAAATTTCGTCACTTTTCCCCCGACGAAGTTTTCCCCGATAAGGTAGTTGAACGGATGATCTGTTTCGCATAGCTAACATCCTTCTGTCCGATTTCTTCACCACTCGTCAATCAAAGCTCGTGACGTCATTAAGCATATCTAATGGTCATACATCAAAACCTTCAGTCGTTTATGTTTCTAAGAAATCGTATCAAATTACAAACAGCGAGTCTTGTGATATTACATTAGTTTGAATGTATTTATAATAAGTCTAGTAGAAGAGAGTTGTGTTTGTGTGTGTTTAGCATGGCTACTACAAGGATGATGCAAGAAGAAAAAACGGACCCCATTTCTGGTTGTAATTTGACATATCTATCAATCGCATTCAAATACAATTTATACTATTGTCTTGGAAAGGCCAAAAAGACTCGTGCAGTGGTCAGCAAACTTGATCATAGAGATTTAGGTATGTTTAAATCTGACGTCGTTCCAGTCTAGTGTGTGTTTAAATCTGAAAAATGTTGACAAATTACTCTATCAAATACAATATAGGCTACGTCATATCTTTCTTCGTTTCGAGCGTAAAACTCCTACTCTTCGGGATATGCGCACTACTCTTGTTTTGAATATTGAAATTCTCCGGATAAATCGCATGTGCACTGAGGTTTTAATGAAACAATAGAGAGTTTCGAAACCTAAGCCAATCAGCTGTGTTTTAAACATTCTTTTATTTGAAATCTCTATTGATAAACATCTTTTGTGAAAGTTGTCTATTATGTTCAAACTTATTAATAAGCAATTCCCGGTGGGGGTTACTAGCGGCCACCTACAGTAGTGCCTATAGACCAAGAGTAAAGCCTAAAAGCCTGGAGCTGTCTATCGTGTAGACTAATACAATACGACTCTCAATCTTTTAATTTAAGATACTGGTATTGTCACCTTATGGACTGGTAGCTGTGCTGAAGGATTGTGTCTTCCTATCGAAAATCACGGATACATCAATGTTAAATTTGACGTGGATCAGATGCAAGTATTGGAGATTATACATCGAAATAAATGCTCCGATGAAACTCAGCATATTCGTAGATGTTTTTATGTCAAGGCTAGTGATGATCATCCAGGCTATTGCCATCTGTATTCATGTCACAGCGATCAAGAATTGACAAGCTCACGAATGCGAGAAATGATACGAAATTTAGCGGATGATATTTTCCCCGGCGCTCGTGCGAACAATGATCTCAGTACAGCTGTTACATTCAGTCAAAGAATGAAACCCGAATTTTATCATGCCTTACACATGGATACTGATGTTGTACTATGTTACAAACTAATTGAATGGCCTTTTGAAGCGAACGAGTGGTTGTCAAGGGAACGTATCAATAATTGGCCATCACCTGAAACAATTGCAGAAATAATTCGCGATGGATGTCACCTTGTTCCAAAACCACACCCACTTTCAAAACAAAACTATACAGAATGGAGGTATTCTTTTTCTGGGGCTGAACTTGCTCTTGGCTGGGCTTTTACAGACGCCCAACTCTTTTGTTATATCGTTACCAAGGTCTTTTTTAAATTTGAGCAGCTTGTACATTCAGAATCTGTCTTGAAGACGTATTATTTGAAAACAACAATGTATTGGTTTTGCGAACAGTTAAATGAAGAGGAAGCGGGATTTCTGATGTTTTGAAAAATAGTCAGAAATCTAGTATCTTATCGGTTCCGGACGAATGTTCCGGCATGCGAATTATTGAGCATGCGCATAAAAGGGGAGAAGTTATCACTCGTGTCATCTCGCATCAAACGTAAGGTCGCGTTCTCTAACTTGAGCTACTTATGCTAATGATTACTTTGTTTTTTATTCATGATAAACTTCCAATACGACGGACGACGACAATCATCAACCAGCTGAAATGAAGAACGAGCAGATTTATTACTTATTATTAACATCCCATGGTTTTTTGTCCTACCAAAAGATCAGTCAGATTGGCGAACAAGGCTGACCCCTATAGCTCGAGGGAGGTAGGTTTTTAGTCCAGGGGAAGAGGCTCATTAGTTCAGGGGTCCTCTAAGTTATTTATAATTATTCAGAAGAATCAAAGAACGGATCGAAAAACCAATAAAGTTATTAAAGAACCGTCACTCATCAAGTCAAAGATACATCGGAGAATATCGTAATTATACTAAGAGAACTGAACTGGAATACTGAGATGATACGAGATTCGTAAACGGGTTAATAAAATCGAATAATCTCATGATACAACACACAGTACCAGAGGAACATAAATATGAATGTATATATGTACGACTATTTATTATTGTCAATAACTTATTATATATTTATCATTACTTTGTCAATTTATTACTTGACTTGTATTTACCGACCTTGCGTTACGAAGATAGTCCAAATGTCTCCAGAAATGACATGTGTCTACAATTTATTGTTTGAATCCTTTTGATAACTGATAAGGAGGAAAAGTTAAGATTGGACATTTCAAAATGTTGGTAAAAATGTCTTACATCTGTTAGATAAATTGATTGAGTTTTTGGAGGATCAATATCTACCCAACTACTTCATACCATCGAATAATTTGATTGGACACATAGATTTTGATTCTGTCGCTTATCAGAGAACTATGGAGATTCTTACAAAAATACGTAAATTTCCTATAGATGCGATGATCTCATGCAGACAGTATTCTTGTTACTCTGATATAGTGTACGGTGAATTGTTCCAACCCATACTCGATGCGCTATATTGCCCAACAACTGATTACAATCGTATAATACTAACTTTGATGAACATCTCAAAACGACACCATGGCAACGCGGAATACGGTTTAGCAAAAGTTCCTTTAGAAGATTTGTGTGGATATTTAAAGTTGTATGAAGATGAATTGACATTTCCTGTCACTGGCTGGTTGAACGATCTGGCATACTGCTATAACAGAACCGGTGATTTGGAGAGATGTCTCACAACATCTGAAGAAGTGTTCCAACGTCTGAGTGTTGATGAAACCACAGAATGCTCCCTGTTAGGAGGTGTTTTGATGAACATCGCCTACCTTCATTTCGCCAAAGCCTTAAGAATGAACGTAATTGAAGATGAAAGAAACAGATTGTTAGCAGATGTTAAAGACAAACTTCTGCTTACCCAATCTTTTTATGACGAGTCAGACGAAACGAAACTTGACCAGTATGCTATTTGGCTTGCTCATTTTGCAAATTTCTGTTTAAGAACCGGAGATGATGGTGGTGCAGACTGGGCACTCACAAAAGCACTCTCCATATCACACACAACCAAGGATGATATCATGATCACACCTTGCGAAATAATCACAACTGATCAAATGTTTCAAAACTTTTTTTCCGCCAAACAGAAAGCTGCTCTTATATTACGTTTCGATTACGACCGATATATCGACTGTATTTTCATGCCAACACTCGTTTGGGCTTATTATTTATGTATTGAACTTGCCACAAACAAAGGCGATATGGATAAAACCCGAAGCTACTTAGATTTATTCGAGAATTTTATTGAAACACATATGCCAAAGGATGAGAGCCGTGGAATGTTGCCATTGCATTGGTGCAGTCTTCTCGGTCATTGCTATTTGAAGATCTCTGACTTGGAAAAGGCTGAATTTTACTTCGCAAAGAGATATTCTGGACCGAACATTGATGTGGAGGAAAATAAATACCATGAAGAAACTTTGGAAATACACAAACTTTATAATATGTTTGAATGTTTTCTTTGAATGATTCTTAAAGAAGGGATACGATATTCGTGGAGTTATTCGGAGTCAAAAATCTTCAACGTTTTTTTGGCCCTCAGAGACTTTCACCATAAAGTTTGCTTGATTTTCAGGAAATCTTTGTTTAAATCTTTTAAAAAAATTATCATCGCTAACACTCGTCTACCGCCTGAAAATTTCAATCAATTTATCGCAGATTTCAGGCTTAAACTTTCAATAAGAGATATTTACGTTTTTTTTTCAATTATTCTTCCATAAATGGTTAAATACACAATATGATGCCTATTTACAGAATTTATAGAGGTCCAAAAGCAATGCAATAAATTATTTTGTATTGCACTACTTTAAAAAAAACATCAGAAATGCAATTTAGCCGTATATTACATGGTGGCCACGCTCCTGGAAATTCCTGGAATATCCTGGAATTAATGTTTTCTCCTGGAAAGTCCTTGAAACTCCTGGGATTTCTTGTAATTTTTCAAAATGTCCTGGAATGTCCTGGATATTCTAAATTCTTTGAATATATTTTTTTTTCAATCGACTTTTTCGTTTCGCATTCTAAAATTGGAAAAATCTTGACTATGTATCTGTCGTTATAATCTATTTCTTTTTCTTTTTAGCAATATCTTGACTGCTATCTGATTTATAATCATTTGTTTTTCTTTTTATAATAATCTTGACTATTGCTAATAATTATTCGTCTGTTTTTCTTTAGAGACAAAATAATGAAATTTCACTAACTAAAAACTAACAGAAATTAATCATGCCTAAGTATGTCACAAAGTTTTCCGACTCTTGGTTGACCAACCCTGAATACAAAAGTTGGCTGGCAAAAAAAAATGACTCGACGGCTTCATGCAAAATCTGTATGAAAGATATTGATATTTCCAACATGGGTGAAGCAGCTGTTAAAAGCCACATGAAAGGAAAAAAACACATTGCCAAATTGCCACCACCTATAGAATCTGCTTCGAACAGTTTTGCAACATTTCGCGCTGCGAAACCTCAAAAGAAAAACGAATCTCCTGAGGAATCTTCTTCTAGTGCAACACCGTCCACCACTAAAACATCGGCTGGTACATCATCTGGTGTTGTACAGAGTACTCTTGATACTGTTGTTGAAAGAGACAGTGTTTTGGCAGCCGAAATCAGATGGGTGTTAAAGTGTGTTCAGTCAAAATATTCTCAGCGCAGTTGTGATGGCTTGCAAGAACTTCTAAATGTCATGTTTCCAGGACACAACATTATTGAAAAATTTACTCTTGGTAAAACAAAATGTTCGTACATTTTGAATTATGGCTTAGCACCGTTCTTCACAGATCTTCTTCTGGAAGAGGTCAAACTTTCTCCGAAATATGGATTGTCGTTCGATGAAAGTTTGAACAAAAAACTGCAAAAAGGGCAAATGGACATTTTGGTGAGGTATTGGGATTGGGAAAGACATATAGCTCAAACAAGATACCTTAATTCAGAGTTTATGGGTGGTGCCAAATCCGAACAAATCCTTGAGAACTTTGTCGCTGGTTCTAATAGGCTTGATCACTCGAAAATGATCCAAGTCTCTTCAGATGGCCCAAACGTCAACTTAAAGTTCCTAAGGCTGTATGATGAGAAAAGAGCCCTGGATGAGTTTCCTAGTCTAGTGGACATTGGTACGTGTGGCTTACATACGATTCACGGGAGCCTTAAAACAGGAGTGAAGCTTTCTGAATGGGAAACCGGAAAGATTTTAAAAGCCATGTTCAAATTACTTGATGAATCACCTGTCAGGAGAGACAATTTCGTAAAGGTTACTGAAACAAATGTTTTCCCGCTTCCTTATTGTGGCCACCGATGGTGTGAAAATGAAAAGTGTTTGTTCCGTGCGGTGGCGATTTGGCCAGCCTATGTGACGTATATCGAAAAACTCAATACGCTCAAAAGCTATGAACAGCCTCAAGGAAAAAGTTTTTCCACCCTTCAACAAGCCATCAAAGATCCTTTACTAACTGCAAAATTTAAACTAGTCGAGATGGTCGCTAGTAAACTCAATGTCTTTCTCAGAGGTTTTCAAACCGACCAGCCAATGGTACCCTTTCTAGCTGAAGTATTGAAAGATATCCTATCATCAATAATGAACATGTTTATTTTGAATGGTAGGTTTTTGTCTTATATTCGTCAACATCTTATTTTGAATTTTCTTGAAGCCAAGGCACGACTTATAAACAGACTTAACGATACTGACCTTGACACAATACCTTGACACAATACTGTACTTACAGAGAGAAAACCTGACATGACCTCCATGACCTTTCACAAAAGACTTCATAAAAGAATTGATGGTAGATTCATTAAGATGAACAACAACACTCAACCAAAACGCTACGATTACTTAAATTACTAATTTACCCATTCGCTTCCAGCTTACGAATATACCCGTAGTACAGGGGTCAAATACTGAGGTAACTTCAACTGGTAATACATTTTAAAACATAAATTTTTGCTTGTTTGATTGCAATTTATCTGAAACTTTGCATCAAATGACGTACAGCGTTGATGGATTTGAAGTTAAACTCGGCCAACAGGAGTCTCTGAAACTTGAACTATAGATGTTTTTCTTTTAACTCTGTGAATATGTCGCAGTGATGCAGTGAACCTGTTAAACAATCAATGTTATTGTTCATTTTCTTGTATTTTACAGATACAATGAAAAAAGCCGACACTACCTTGAAACTTTTGAAGCTTGATCCATTGGATAAAGACATCCAAAAACCTCCAGAGATGGTTGAGGTTGGTACTGGTGCAAAGCTACTTGTTCAGGCATACAAGAAAACGCGTAACCACAAAAGTGGTCTAGTTCACACATTTTATAAAGGAGCAATTTTGTTTTTGTCAAATCTCGCACACCACTTTATCGAGAAATGTCCCTTAAAGTACATGATTGTCCGATCCTCTGGTTGCTTAAATCCAAATACATTGGCAATAAGTGATAAACACGAAACAGCCAAGAATCGATTTGGAAAAATTGTCGAAAAACTCACAGATCAAAAGCAGATAACCGTTAAATTATCAGATGATGCGAAAGATCAATTCGCTAAATTTCTTCGTGGAGCAATCCCACAGAATCGGGAAAATTTGCCGAATTTTCAAAATTTGATCAACGCCTTGACACATTTTTGTGGCCTTACATATCAGAATATCCCGCGCTTCGGGAAATTTGTATCATCATCTTTTGTCTTAGCCATGGGCAATCAGCCATCGAACGAGGGTTTAAAGCCAACAAAGAGTTCATAGTAGAAAACCAGTCAGAAGAATCTTTGAAGTCGTTACGTGTAGCACATGATCACATGCTGGCTAAGGATGTAGAGGCAAAAAGTATCAAAATCACACGAGATATGATCAGGTCTGTAAAAGCCTCGAGGCAGCGTTACACCTCTGATTTGGAGAAAAAATCTAAAGTCAAATCAAAAAGTGACATACAACTTAAACGTAAATTGGTAACCGAAGAAATTAATCAGATCGCGAAAAAAAAGAGACATTTGCAGTCCAGTATTGACGAGTTGTTGAAAGATGCCGACGGTATGGCCCTACAAGCTCAGGATAATAAATGTTTCAAAACTCTGGAAAGGTCAAACGATCTCAGAAAAGCAGCCGCATTGAAGAAAGCAGAAATTAACGAGTTTACTAAAATGGAAGAAACCCTAATCCTTCGTAGGGATTCAATTGTTTGAGTTGATAATCTAAGTTTTTTAAAGTTGATCCAAACTTACTATGTTCGAAAAGTATTTTTGATTTGATATTTCTTTTGATATTTTGTATATTTTCTTTCGTTAGTTATACTTATATAGTTTGTTTATTTTTTTATATTTTCGTCATGAAGTTGACAGCATTTACCTTTTTTTGTATTCTATAGAGTATTTTTCTAGAAATAGCATTAGTTTTGCGTTGCTGTTTTTCTATCTAAAGGATTTGAAAAAACCTGTGTGGTAAAAGTCTAGCCTAGCTCTTAACGTGTCAATGCGTTTTGATAAAAATCATATGTTATAATGTGGTATTTTATGTTGTTAGTTATTTTAGGAAAACCTCTTTATTACGTAGTTGCATTCATTTGATATTTTCCTTGCTGAGATAGTAATATTTTATTTTTTTATCCTGGAAAATCCTTGATTTTTTCTGTTTAATGCTATTTTGTCCTGAAATATCCTGGAATTTGATGATCTAAAGTCCTGGAAAAAGTCGAAATTTGTCCTTGAAAGTCCTTGAAAGTCCTGGAATTTGAAAAAAATAATTCTGTGGCCACCATGATTATAATCTAAGGTTTATGTATGTGTATTTTTCTACGACGAAGACGGTTAGCATCTGATTTGGTTTAGGTCCTGATCACCAGTAAACAAACACTTTTACCGTCCTCTATTTTGCGGGTCAAACTGCAGGTTCATTCCAAATCGATTCAGTCACTCCACCGTCCTCAAAAGTGCAAATACATAAACCCGCTATTCAGATACGGTGACTGTGACGTCCGTGACGTCACTGCTTCGTAGAACTATTCAGGGTACTCCATTCATGCTACCAATTGCTAGTACGAAAAAAATGCTTGGTAATAATCTTATCAACCTGTAACCTTCCATTCAGAGATACAATCTGTTATCACAGGGAGGCATCTTTAAACCTCGTTTCTAAGGAAGCCATTTTGACTTCATAAAGTTCGAGTTCTTTATTTTTGATATCAAGTTCCTGTCGTAGGAAAGATAATTCCGAGTTTGTGTCTTCGATTTGCTTTAACATCATTACCATGTGAGTTTGTGTGAAATCTTTCAAATGAAAATCCATGTTCTTACGTTTGATCTAAAGAAAAAGATTAGCTTTTTTCAGTGCGGTCTGTTCCAGAACCGACTTTGAGATGTTTTAGTACAGTTCTTTGTAGTGGAAATAGACTAGGCTAAGACCACTAAGAATTTTTGACCAAGAACTTAACTTGGGATAGTATTACTTAGTTTGTTTGATTTGTAGTATTTATATTTCATAAGTGTATTTTGATCTTGTAAAGAGAAAAGTGTACAAGTTTTTCATCTTTTTCATTTTTTTCAAGTAGAATAAGTTTGCGACCGCATTCGAGGGAGACCCAAAGGCCCGGGGGAGGCACTCAGGTGAATTTGGGAACGGGAACAGGGTGGAAGTTCTTTTTGATTTTCCTCCCAACAGGATCCCAATTTTACCAAACATTCATATTTCTGACAGGGTCCACTTTTCAAACTCCATTCGAACGTCCCCGTCGACCGTCAAGGTCAGTGCCCCCCCCCCCCCGGCCCAAAGACTCCCTTTTCTCTTTCTGTCTACCCAAAGGTAGGAGAGGACGCCACTCTTTTTCCCTGGATTGCTCCACTTACCCTTGGTCCTTCTCTTTAGTAGCTGAGCAGCAAGCAGAGAGGCACCAACCACCATTTTGGCTATCTTTGTTTTTGATATAATCGGACTGGGGGTCGAAGCTACAACCCTCGCATCGTAGCTGGAAGCCCTACATTTGTGTAACGATTGGACCATATTATTCCTGGTTACTAGGATTGTTTCGTGTGGAGATCCTCGGGAAGTTTATCCTTAAAGGTATTCTTACCTTATTCTCACAACCAATGTTGACATAAGAACAATCGACCATTTGTTCCAAACATTCTTCTTCCAGATGTGCTGTGATCTGAAATCACATGGTATATATGGTAATCATTAGTCTGTAGTATACATTGACCCCGTCAACGGGGAGGGGTGGGGCCATACATTAGAACAACTTTAAAAAGACCAAATCAAATCAGGAAAACTGTTTTTCTCCCCAATTAAATAACGTTTTAGGGTGTAAAAAGTGATGAATTTCTTTCGCCGCCCAACCATGGTGGGCGATATTTTTTCTCAAATATTGGACCCCCCCTCCAAATGGCTCACCGGGGCCCATGGTATAAGAAGCACGAATCCATTAGTGGATGCCAGTAGCCTAAGGTTGTTGTAATCATCTAATGATAAAAGAGTAATTCAATATTGAGTGTCTCGCACTCTTCTCAGCTAACAAGTTACTGTTAACAATAACAATGAGTCAAGAACAGTTTTCATACTCACAAGATTTTTCGGTATATCTTTCGGACAGTTTATATTGGGACATTTGACGGGGTAATTATTGCATGATTTGCTGTGGTCCTGCAATGATAAGGTATAATAGTCTCAATGATAAACAGCGGAGTCTCCATACTGGAAGAGAAAGATTTGTTCGAATTATAGAAGTTTTGAAATGGAGATTGGCTAATAAGGCATTCTTAACTGAATGGAACAGAAAACTTGTTCGAGTTTTAAAGGTTCAAGTTACGAAGACTCCGCTGAAATAGGTTTAATAGAGACATTTTCCAAACTTTTTTGCATACAGAAACACCCCAAAATAGCCGGAATTCCCGCCCGTTCTATTATTTTTACATAGTTTTAAAACTAGCAGCAAAGTTCGTCAAAATTGCATATAAAACAGCATAAAGCAGCATTCTATGGCAAAGATAAAGACTCATTCATAGTGTCCATTTATAGCAAAGAAAAGAAATGATATAAACAAGGTCAAAAATTGAAACTTCACTTACGCTAAAATCGACATACAGAACTTGTTGTTTGCAGAATTTACAGAACACAGTTCGTTGGTCGCACACTTTGATATGTTGTTGCAGTGCTTTCTTCATTAAGAATACATAGCAACCGTTGTTAGGGCATGCTACTTTCTTATAAAGACATTCCTTGTCGTGGACCTGAAGAAATAAAATCATATTTATGTGGACTTGTCGATTTTTATTTTCTTATTTTTACCTTATTGTATGTTCGGGAAAAAAATTGCTGCTGATGACCACTTCGGTGGACCTGTGTCGCAGGTGACCCTGTTTTCTTCTTGGTACATAAGTCATCAGTCCAGCAACAAGGGTCGAAACTGAGCTACTTATGTACCCTTACAATATTGGTACCAGATTTGTCATTCTATTTTATTTGTGTTTTAATGTGTATGTCGGATGGAAATGGTTATTCAGGTGTGTGGCATTGGTTAGATGGGTACTAAGTGGCAGGTTTTACACTAGGCTCGGATAGTGGCAGTATTCGAGTTTTTGTTTTGGACTATTTTTAACAGTGGTTTTGCCGTATTTTTTATATTCTATATATATATTTTTTTTTCTCCTTGGATTGTTTTTATTAGTTTTTGGGTTCAACTGTCATACATTTTCTTTAGGAAAAGTGGAATTAGAATCTCATCAACAGATCTGTGTTGCTTTTTTCATGTATAGAAGGACAAAAACCGCCATTATGGAAGCAAATGTTCGAATCTGCAGAAGCAATTCATTACGCAAATCGAACGTTTTCTTCCATAATGGTTGAAGTCACATGATTTAGTTACAGTTTTGAAGGGTTTCGCAAAACCCTTTACAGGTGGGAATCATGAAGCTTAGAAAGTTTGGCCTAGATGTTGCCCCTCCTTTTATTTCAGAGATACATGTCATATTAGCTGACCATTACAATAACGTGATATTTTGTCATTCTTACTGAATAATATGCATCTATAGAACCAGTCCATTGACATCCAGTGGATTGAGATTTGCACAACACTTGAATCACCTTACAAATGTGGTCGTCGATTGAAGTGCATTTACGAATCTATTGAAAAACAAGAACTCTGAAGAATTTTGAGGGCATAAAAGGTATAGGGGAGAAATATTTTTTAGATACTGAAATTCTTCATTGGAAATAATAGTTCCATTTATACTGAGACGGAAGAATCGTCTGAGGCGAGAAGTTTGTAAAATGTGATCTGTGGAGGAGATCCTATTTATTGAAACATGAATGAGAAGTACACTCTTCAATAATGCTCTTTTTCTAAATTGCTCGTCTCAGACAAATTAATCGTCTCAGTATAAATAGAACTAATGGGAAAACTTTGATGATCAAGCTATAAGAATGAGAAAAGGGCGGGGAAGGGATTTGGCATTTCTCTTTAGTGATATGGTTTCAGGTGATTATAGCAGTGTCATTCACGATTGCTACATCAGTAGTAATCAAATAAACTTACACATTCTGGGGAACAACCCCGAAAGAAAACAATCTGTTTAATTGAAAAGCTTAAAAAATATATCAAGGGCTGGAATCTCAAGCAAAACAGGGAATATTTCGTAGGTTTGCTTGGTAGCTTTGTTTACATTTTAGGTTAACATATTTGTTTTGATTTTGACATGATGACATCATCACTTTTTGGTGCACATTTGGTGACTTTTCACACCAGACCACAGTCATGCCTCACTTTTTGATCACCCACTTTTTGAGCATAGTCAGCTTAAAAAATTACCTTTTCTTTGCGGAAGTGTAAATCACAAACGGAGCATACGAAGTCACTAGAAAACAATGAATAGATAGATAGTTAACAGATCTGTCTTCTCAAATGCAAAAATCATTGCAGGTCTCGTTTTCAAAGCGTACTTGCCAAGATATTTCATCATTAGACATGTTCGTGAGCGCTGACGCTTTGTGTCCAAATCGTAGCAAGGTTAAAGTATCGATAAATCAAGAGAGCGGATGAATTTCTTCTAGCTTTATCCTGCGTAGTATAACCACTTTGCTTCTAAAGCAAAAGGTCAGGCAGAATTTGTTTCAAAGAAAAGTTTCTTTGTGGGGTGATCCTACCTCACTTTCCGATTTGCCTGTAGAAATTTTGTAGAAAAGTGTGGTGTCGCAAACGAAGGCTAGAGGGAATTCGACCAATGTCGTGATTTATCTATTGATACTTCACCTCACTAATATACAGTATATGGCCCCCAAAACGGAGACGACCCCCAAAACGTAGGTCGTCATTAAAATGAGGATTCTGACCTGTAGATTTATCAGAATTGGACAATTTTTGTTTATTTTGAAATAATGATGGTCATACTTAAAAATGAGCATGTTTTTGATGGTTTGAGACTGATTCAAAATAACATATTTGCGTCTGAAGGAAATATTACAACACCAAAATTAGATAAAAATTGCATATAACTCACTCTAACTCCTTGGATAGTTAAAATAAGTTATGAAAATGGGGTATAGGAAACTTTCTACACCTAATGCCTTTCAGAAAATGCAGATACATCTGTGACTTTAGAGGATGAGTAAAAGATATATAGCATCTTAAAGGTCAATCAGTATTTTGGGGCCTAGAATCAGCATTGATAAAACCGAAAAATCTGAATATGAGAAACAGCAAAAAATCTTGGAATTCCGTTCCTACCAGCTTGAGTTAACAGTTTATAACAAAAAATTAACATTATATATAAAATTTTTTCGCTGAATCAGCAAAAACGGCAAATTTTGTCATTTTTTTTGCAAAATATAGGAGAAAAATATTTTTAAAGCTTAATATTTTCAGTTTAAGTTAAGCTGTTTTTCTAAAATTTTCACAGCATATTCCATACATGAATGGAACTATTTTCAAAAGAGATTAGTTTTCTGAAACTTGATTAAGACTGTGTTAAATCAAAATTGTCATTTTGAAAATTTCTAAATTTTCAGTTTGGACTTTGTGTCATCGAAAATCTTGAGATATTTTATAAAAATCATAAGTTTTACATCCATCGGGTCGTAAATTTAAGGGAAAACACAAATATGTTCATAGTTTCTCCCCCTATTACCACTAGGCTTAATAAATTGATTTTAACTACACCTACTAGTAGGGGGAATTTTGTTCGATTTTTTGAAATCGCTTGATTGTTTTGTTAGAAGCACTTGTTATACATTTTTGGAAAGCTAAGGGGTAGGGGAATCGAAACTACGATGTTTCCAATTTTTTTTCGGACACTTTGGTGTGATTTTCGGACAAATATTTTTGGAAAGCTCTCAAAAAATTAAGATTAGAGATATATTGCAAGTATAGGTGATTTCAGTACCTAACTCGAGATATTGAGCTTCAAAAAGCGCAAAAACTGGACAAAACAGCTGTTTCTGGCTGAAAAACACGGTTTTCAAGGGTTAATATCTCGAGTTAGGTACCTCCGTTTTGGGGGCCATTAGAAAATAGCTACCTATCTTTAAACGATTGAAAAATATTGTTGAAATTGAAAATTTTGAAAAAGAACTTCTGGGAAATAAAGTAGAGATGTTAAAGTTTTTCATGTAGCAAAGATTTTTGTAAAACCTCTTTTCCTCTAGCTTTGAGAGAAATTTTAAATTTGATCGACGTTTTGGGGGCCACATACTGTAATACAAAATATTGATTCGTAAATGTCGTTTCTTTGAAGTAATTATGCGATTTTGAAACGAGACTCGTTAAAAAGATATTCCAGAGTGGAATATTATTAAAAAAAGACAGACTTTAGTACTTACTCAGGGTGGGCGATCATAAGTTTTTTATCCTGCTGCAAACATCTTTCACAGAGGGTGTGGCCACAGGGAGTTTCCACGCAGTCTTTCATCAAGTGTCCACATTTCGGACACACGTGTTTCTCATCCACTTCACCGCCAACTGTCCGAAAATCGTACTTGGTAGGTCCCATCGATGTTCCTATAATAAGAAGCAACATTAGTAGACTTTCAAGTTGTTCCTTTTCATTCCCGGGGGATGGGTACTAGGTTTGTGAGGTGACGGGTATGTCCGCGAGCCAAAAATCGACCCTTAGAGAGAGGAAAGATTGGCGTTATTGGGACCCTTAGAGAGGCTTTTCTCAAAACTTTTGTCAATTTTCACTCGATTTAAAAAAAATAGTTCTTGTACCCCTTTGAGAGACTTTCGAGCGTGTGAAAAGGGACCCTTATAGCTCGCACATACCCGGCACCTATTTTGCCTAAGTACTCCCCCCCCCAGGTTTAGCATGAAACCTCAAAAATCAAATTCAATCAAAAGTTACGGTCTCTCTTGTTTCCTCGGGAGATAACTTTGAGACAACTAAAAATAATGGTTACATTTAATTAAAGCCACAGAAGTATGATTGCTAACATCTGCTTTAAAAGATCAATCTAAATTTGGTATTCCGGGCTTTCCATTTGAATAGACTGTGTCTGTTCGGTTCACTTGAGAATTAGAGTGTGCAAATTTATTAAAAAAGGGATTTCCTTTCATAAAAAAAGAAATTAAATGAACTTTTGTATTTTTACATCTCTGTCTCGCAGTCCTGGTGGAACTTTTTTTCCCAAAGCGGTGATGAAATTTCTAATCGAAATTCCAAGCTAGAAATATTCAGTGGGGATGGTTTTGGAGTACAATGGGGATAAGATTAAATCAATCTCCCGGTGGGACTGAAATTGTGGTATTTTTCACACCGGGGTGGAAAATTTGACCGAATAACTAAAAGGCTGTTTTGACCGTTGTAAAGTTTCTCCCTGTAATGAATCTTTTTCTTTTGGTTCTCTTCCTAAAATATTGATACTGAAACACGGGGACTGAATTTTAACATTTTTCCAAAGTATGGGACCGTAAAGAAGCCAAGTATTTATTTACAATGCAACCGTAGTGCAGTGGTAGAGCATCAGGCTTCGGTGCGCAATGTTGGGGGTTCAGCCGGGCAACACCAAAGATTTCCAAAATGGTACTTGATGTCTCGCTGCTTGATGCTCAGCAATTAAGAGAAAGATCAAGAGTAAGTGGAGCAATCCAGGGAGAAAGAGTGTTGCCCTCCCCTACCTTCGGGTAGATAGCTATCGAAAGAGGAGCCTTCGGGTCGCCTCCGTCTGCGGTCGCAGACTTACTTACTTACAATGTGTTACCAGTGGCGTGGTGGCAGGGGGGGGGGCCAGGGAGGCCAGACCCCCCCCCTCCAGCGGAGCCCTTTTGAGAAGGGGCGCCCAAAAATAAGGGACGCCAAGAAGGATTTTTCAGGCGCTCATATCGAAAGATTGAAAAATAAAAAAACAAAAATGGCGCCCCTCATCACCTCAAAAACTTAAAATTTTCTGGCTCGCTTCGCTCGCACACTCCCTTTTTGTGTTCATAATGAGCGTATAGAGAGGGCAGGGGCGCCAAAAACAAAAATCCTTAAAAGGGGCGCCATATTTGCCTTGGCCACCCCAGAGAAATTTTCCCACCACGACACTGTGTGTTACATTTTATTATAAGAACATACTAGTATATAAAAAGAAGGGCCTCGATGGCTAAAGTATGAAGAATACGATAAGAACATTTTACGGCTTCGTGGACTCTAAAACACCTTACGTCTTAGGAAAACGGCCAAAAAAACTCACAAAATAACCGTCAAGTTAGGAACATTTTAAGAACATTTTTAGGCATTTTTAGGCATTTTTAAAACTCAAAAAGTTAAGACTTCAAAAATTTTGGATATTCTAATACCTTCTTCTTCTTCATCGCTGAAATTCATGGTGTGTGTTTTTGTATCTAAAGCCAATTCTTTCAATTTACAATTTGCAATCAATTCTTTATTCAACTTTCCACTTTCTCATCAACCTCCAGTCAACTACTACAAAATTCTTATTTCTTTCCAATTTCTCTGCCAACCTTTTCCTCTTGCTACTCGTGAAAGCCTTCAACACAAACACTACTTCAAACTGAAATGTTTTTTTGTTTTATATGTATGAGGATCTTATCTAGCAAATATACACGTTGGTTTTTTTATGAGAACAAACTATATAAGAACATAAGGCTTCGATGGCCAAAATATTACGAGCAAGTTAAGAACATTTTAAGCTTCGCGGGCTCTAAAACACCCGATTTCTTAGGAAAATGGACACAAATACTCAAAAAATGGCGAAAATAAGAACATGTTAAGAACATCCGAAGGCTTCAAAAATTTTGTATGTTCTTATAAAAAACGTGTATGAGGATGCTATCTAGCAAATATACCTCAACACGTTTGATCCTGTTCTTCAAACAGATGTGGAAACTTTCCTTTTTGAAAGTATTTAAGATTACATCATTTTGAAACATGAAGAGAAAAACAAAATTGTGGCCCAGTCTTGGCTGTTCTCACAGACCTGGTAGGATTTTTTCAGCCAGTAGGGATAAAAATAACGGACTGTAACTCGATGGGGATTGATATTTCCACATTTTTCATGCCTGGGGATTTCAATTCCTTTATTTTTTAAGTCAGAAAATTCAGTGGGGATGGGAAAAATAGTTAATATATTGCCAAATATTGCAGGGTTGACTTGTTTGAATATTATCAGTGGAGACAGACAAAAATTGGAGGATAATTTTCCACTGAGCACGATATTACGGCCAATTTTTCCAGTGGGAAGGGTTCCCAGTGGGTTTGTGAGAAGGGGGTGTCTTAATTCTTGTGATTTTCAGCCTCAAATGAACTCCACGCTTTTTACTTGTGTTTTTCTTGACTTGAAGGCTTTAAAGAAGTCACAGATTTGTTTTACTTTATTCTAGGAGTTTTTAAAGAATACATTCCTAGTCTAGATTATTGAAGAATTTTACATTAGTAAAATCAGATGACATTTCCAGAACGTTTTTGGGCATCTGGAGTTGCTTTATTTCATGACGTGTCAAATAATTTCAACGTCATTTCATAAAGTTACAACATGAACAAATAATAAGAAAAAATATTCTTACATCGGATAAACAGGTGATCCTCTAAACAAATACAGTGTATTTTCAAATGCTATATATGTATACTTTTTGAACATAGACAAACAAACATTGAAAATTCGAGTGCAAAATCTGCATCATATCGAAATTTAAAAGTAAAGAATTTTATGCAAGCGAGACTTTGAACTTTCTATCTTTACCTTAGAGCACGTGAGCTGGCTGATCCCTGTATTGCAGATATCAAAATAATGATAAGAGATAACAGGCAGCGTGCTTTTTCAAGCCTCAATGACACTAATATGATAGAAAAGCATGAAATTTGAAAAATCTTAGCAAAAAAATCAATACTAAAGTTGGGAAGCTTGAAGTGTAACCCCTGTATATGACAAAGGGTAAATCGCCCGGTCTTAGAAGTCAAGTACAATTTGTGGGTTATACACCCCTATATCACAGCCCAAGTGAAACTTTTTTCTTCAGTGAGGATAAAAATTCCTATTGTAATCCTATTGGGGACAGAAATTCTATTGTTCCAAGGTTAAAAAATCCAGCTGGGATGGTTTTGGAGTGCAATTTTTAGACATTGATTTTCGAGTGGGGATGAAATCAAAGTCAATTTCCCTGTGGGGCTGAAATTCCAGGTATTTTCCCCACCGGAGACCAAATTTTTGCCTGGTAATCCAGGCTTAGGATTATGGAGCAGTTGATTAAAAGTCTTCGGATTTTCTTAACTTTTTAAGTTTTAAGCCTAGAAATGTTCAACATTAACAATTCTAATTTCACTATTTTTTGAGTATTTTTGTCCATTTTCCTAAGAAATTGGCTGTTTTAGAGTCCCAAAGCTTTGAAAGATTCTTGAATTGTTGTGGACATTTTTGGCCATCAAAGCCTGTTCTTATATAGTTTGTTCTTATAAAAGAACGTGTATGAAGAAGGTATAAATTTTGTCGATTCAAATATTGCGCGAAGATAAAAGAATTGCCGACCTGTGTTTACAAGTAGCAAGCTCTGAATAGCAGAAACATCCAATCAAAAAAGTAATTTGCAACTTGGATATCCGATCCGGGCTTAGTATTATGGAAAAGTTGGATATCAAAGAAGATATAATATAATTTTCTCCGTAAATGAAAGAGAGAATTCGAACATACGTACCTGACATATTTGTGCAAATCTAAGTTGCAACACCGTACTTTATCTGTCACAAACCAGCAGAAAATAAACTCTACTACAATATCTCATTTGCTCTGCGTGTCTCTCTGTTATCAATTAAATTCCACTTTTGATATTATTTGATAAAGAGTTTTCAATTAAGTGTTTAGCAACTGTAATATGGAGATTGTTTTATAACTCAATATCACGGCATTCTATGAATGCCATTCAGAGTGATAAAGAGAGTTTATTCCGATATTCTTTTACTTCTCTATACACCTTTTCGAACGTAGTCGCGCGGTCAGGCGCGTGCCACTTTATTCTTTAATTTACGACCCTAAACTCGATCCAATCCTTTTTTCACACTTTTTTCTATTGTCTTTGGGTGCAAAAAAAAGACTGGGGCGGTTTTAGGGTAGTAAAACGGACAAAATAATGCCCGCGCTGCAATTGGTGGCTACGGTCGAAAAGGTGTATTTTGTAGTATACCTTGCCATTGCGTCTGAGCTTTTTTTTTTTGGGGGGGGGGGAGGGTGTGGCTTCCGAAGATATACACGTTTTTTTTATTAGAACCAAGTTTATAAGAACATTGAGGCCGAAATTCGTCAAAAAATTAAGAACATCGTAAGAACATGCCCAGCCTCAGTTTGAAAAAAATGACAAGAAACTATACAATTTTTTCCTCTTTTCAAGCAGTTTTAACCGAACTTAGGGATGGATATATATTAGTCAAATATTGTCCAAATTTTACCAATTTTAAGTACTTTCTATTTTGCATGATATTGTCGATTTAGATTAGTCTGAAAAATTAAGAACGCTTTAGGCTGAAAATTGCTAACAAAAAATAAGCACATCCAGGCTCAGCCAAATTTTAGGTGTTATAATAAAAAGAAAGCGTGTGGCTTCCGCAAGAAATAAAATACCGGAATACGGTTGTCTTCAAACTCGTTATTACAAATTTGAACCACGATTATCACCAAGATGTGAACCACAATCATTTTGGTGATTTCGACTCTTGAACCCCTTCTGAACTCCTTCCCTCCTGAGAAAGACCTGTGAGATACACTGAAGTGAAGTTTAGAAATAAAAGATAGGAAAGAAATACCTTGAAATGACTGATGACGTTCCTTTACTTCTCTCAGTTTTTACTTGAATAACTTCTCAAACACAAACTGAACGTTGAAGAAAGACCAACTTTTTCGTTAAACAGTTGTGAAAACAGATTGAAAAGAGAATCTTAAATAACTCAAAAAAACTATCAAAAAACAATCTATATCAACTCTATACAGGACTGCCATAGGATTGGCAAATTTGAACGTGATTTGATTTTTTGACCAATCAGATTGACCGTTTTAAAGTATTTCTTCACCCTCCATTCGGCAAATCATAGGAAACATGAAATAAACGAGTATTATACCCTGAAATAATCAATGATAAATAAAATATTATATATCAAAATGTTTTAAAGGAAGTTTATGATTTTTTATAAAACTTAGGGGTCCAGAGATTTTGGATTAAGATTTTAAAGGTTCAAGCTATTGGCAAGATAAAGCTTCCCAGCACATGTTCTGCTTTGAAAAACCTTTATAATGTATTGTTTCAGCAAAAAAATTTGACAGTAGATGTTACACATTTGCCCAATGACGTTTTCGAATTACTTACTATCTTTTGAAAGTCCTATGATGGAAATGTTCTTATCTTTCTTCTTCATTTTGTTGATAATTAGAAAAATAGAAAATGAAGAAGAAATAGCGCGGCGAGAGCACCCTTGATTACTTTTCATTCTTTAACTTAAATCAAAGAAATAGGGAGGAAAACAACTGTTTATCTTTTCGACATATGAAAAACTCTCTATGATGTTCCGCCCTCCCAAAAGAACATCACAGAGATAAGAATCACTCTATCATAGAAACCTGAGCTTTTTGAACTATTTTAGGTCCTCAAAAGATTGGAGTTTGTTTAATATTAAACATAGCTTTTGATACATAACCTAGCCCTGGAGAGGCTATACCTTTCTCAAGCAAGAAAAAGTGAAACCTTGAGATTTGCCCATTTGCGCATTTAGAATGACGAATTTTATCTAGCCTTTCTTTTCTTTATTTTTAAGCGATATATTTTTCGAAATCTGATGATCTGGCGTTGGTGTGAAAACCACGCGGGTCACGCATTTTGTATAGAAAATAAGTGGATTCATTTCCCATCTAGGAGATTCGTATCTAGCTCCTTCAGGGCTTTCAAATCAACGACATTGCCATCGCAGCTCACCCTTTTAAAAAGAACAATTTAAAAATAAGATCTTTGAGCCTCAAAATACCAAAAAGTAGAAACAATTAAAGAGAAACCTCCAGTCATGAAAAATAGCAATTTCAGGTTCAAAATGTTGCAAAAGTATGAAAAACTGAGCCTGGAAAAAACATCAAAAACCGTAGTACCAACCATAGTACTCTTATAGTATATTCTAGATTTCCTCAAAAGGCTATGTGTTTAGGTTAGGTTAGGTTATGATGTGCTTTGTGCTTTGAATCCGATCGGCCGAAAGAAAACGTCCAATTCTTTCCCATTATTAATTATCGGTAATTTCCTTGTTTAGAGAAAGCAGCGAGCTGGCTGGCTTAGATCCTCGTATCTTCTCTTCACTTCAAAAAGTTTTTTATTTTTTAGGGTAAAGAGTCACCTGAGGGTTCATCAAGGCAAGACAAATCTTAAAATGGACGACAGCAAAAACATGACTACAGAGACCACAATGTAAGCGTACTTTTTATGTATTGAAATAAATCCATGTTCACACGTAACGATTCCGTTTCACTCCGAAACGAAATGAAGCCATTCTATTGGTTACAAGTGACGTACAACTTGAATGTAACTAATAGAATCGTTACGTGCGAACATGGTCTATATCTCAATCAGAGGCTCAGAAATGGTCATAACAAGAGCAATAGCTTTCCTCTCTAAGGTTTTCTACAAGCAGATCCTGACTACTCCACGTACATAATCACTCTTTAAGAAGGTCTAACCAGGTTGGTGCACTCCTTTCATGGTTTTCATCCTGAACTAGCAGGAATATTTAATGAATTTCAAGTGTGTTGAATGGCTAACGTAAAACAATCGCTCCAAAATACATGTCAGTCATAAACATTGCGACCCAGATACTTTCGCTTTTGATTTTTCTAGCTGAATCACCATGTTAGAGCAGCGTGTGGTTATGGGGCTCCAGCGGCTTGCACAAATGCGTGAATGGGTTTTTTCACTTGCGTGAATGGTCTTTATCATATGCGTGAATGCGTAAAAATTTTAAAAATCTGCGTGAATGCGTATGAATTGGAAAATGTTGCCTGAACAGAAATTGCGTGAATTTGGAAAGAAATTGCGGGATTGCGTGAATTGAAGGTCCACTGGAGGGCCTCGTTAAGAGATTAGCTCGAATCTTAGACGCAAAAGAGGGATCATCAGAAATTCCCCTTTGAATTTTGATACATGGACAATTTAACCAGAAAAATTGTGATGAGCAGCTTACCAAAACGATAACAAAAATTAAACACTAAAAACAGTTATATGAAGTTCGAGATGCTGAAAATTTGAAGTCTCACCCGAAATCTTATGCTCTTGGTGAAGATATAATTCTTCTTCTTGGCGGTATATAAGGTTACCTTAGACTGAAATCTACTTTTTATATAGCCTTGCTACCGACTCTTCCTTCTCTTTAATCTCATTTCACAAATAGCTAGTTGTGGACGGCGCCAAATGCTTTTGTTCTCACTGGTTGTCTGCTCACAATTAAGATAAGTGAAAAACGAAAAATGCGAGAAACAAAAGATTTATGAGACAAAACATAAAATTTGTTGCCAAATAATATTGTAAACAAATTTTTTGAATTTTTTTTTTTTGAAGAGTAGGTCAAGCAGAAAGATTCTTTGATTTGATAAGTTGATCAAGATAATTCACTTTTCTGTTTTGCCACAAACAATTTTCGCGAACATATCTTAGTATGAAAAAAATAGTAATGGAACAAATTTGGAAAAATATTTTCAAATTTATTTTCCAAATATTTTAACCTTTGCTACCTAATTTTTTTAGTTTTTTGGATTTATTTTTGGTTTTGATAAATTTGTTTGGTTTATTTCTACATCGGTTTAATCTGATTGATTCTTAAATCGGAATCTTAATTGTCCAATTGAATTCTGGTTCTGGTCCCTGCTGCTTGAAGGGCATTGAAAAAAGTACATTACGAAATTTAAAAGACCATTTTAAAGAAGGAACCAGTTTATTACAACAGTGTCAAAGTGTCTGCTTTTAAAAAGATAAAAATGAGAACATAATTGCGCTTTTCCAGGTTTAAAGAAAGTATAATACGACGCACACGTGACCATCGAGACCCGCAATGGATTTCCTGCGTTGCATTGTGGTCGTTGGGTTCCTGCTGTTGAATCAACAATCCCATCATGCACTTGGAAACTTTTTGCCACAACATACGCCACAGTCACTTAAGGGTGTTCCACCGCCCCCTCACCTTGCTGAAGCATCTCAATATTCGTCTGTCCCTGCAGGTAAGTTTTTTTAAACGTTATTTTTAATACACACCCTTCTCACAGACCCGGTGGGAACTCCTTCCACTGTAAAATTAGCCAGAATATCGTCCCCAGTGGAAAATTACACTCAATTTTTTGCCCCAATGAAAATAATCAGATAATCAAATCCTCACTGCAAAATGAGGAATTCAAATCGCCAGCAATAAAAATGAATAGAAAGTTTCCTCTTAAGGATGACGGAAGGACGGCGGAAGAGATTTAGAACAAACCGCAGTTCTAACCCACAAAATCGCCGTCGTCCTTAGTCGATCAGCATCTAAACAAATCGCAAGCTAACCTTCTCCATCGCAGAAAGCACAGATACATAAAGTCGCTAATGTCCAAAATGCTTTATTGACTTTCGAAGGTTTATAGAATTTTATTTCAACTGTTTGTTTCCGTTTCCAGATAAATTATTGATCGGACAACAACAAATTACACAACCAACCAATCAGAACCCTGCTCTGACAACACGTGATGTGTTGCCGGCCATTGATTCGCTGTTGAATGCTAAAGAAACGAAAGATGGGAAAGAGTATGAGATTTTTGGATGCAAATTGACTTTATCGACAAAAGATGATTGTTCGTTTACTTTCAATCCAACCTCGGAAGAATGCAAGGTGAAGGTTTATTTCCCAGCTGGCACACAACGTTTTTTCAACGTTTATCTAAATGTTCCCAACGTACATATAACGTTAGATGAATGTTGAATGTCAGCTGGGTTCCCACTTTTCCGAAGAGGGAATTGACCCAAAAGAACTTTTAAAACCGTAGTAGACCTCCAATTCAAGAAATTTTTATTAAAATATTAAAAGTTGGCTGATAGAGTTTTTACAGAGATATTTTACTTTGGCTTGGCACGATGCTAGAAATGTACCGATAATAGGAGCATAGCTAGCGCCATTAAGTGTCATAATTTTGACACGCTTCAAGGATGTATTCCATTGAACCGTAATTTAGATTCAGATATTCAGGTGATAAAAGATTTGAATCAAAATCAACATAAATTGATTTTTCATGCTTCTTCTCTTTTACAGGAAAAGTTATCACTATCCAAGATTTTCGACTACATGTTGACGAAGGTCAAACTTTCGGACACGATCAAAAAGTTTATCCCCATCCTCATTTATAACATTGAAACGTTTACTCTCGACAAATGTACTGGTGATATTTCATTTCAAGCCAAAGCAAGAGAGACTTTCGAGATTGCCAAAAATATTAAGGTGTGGTTGGGTTATCTCCAGGATTTACATATTGAATAAACATAATTCTCTTTTCAAGAAGAAAACGCCCATTTTTCTTACACTTGATTTTTTTACTGAAATCAAATGAAGAAAAACATCCAACTTTTTATCATAGATTATTAAGTCCCCCTGATAACCGTTTGTGATAAAAGAATCTGCTCCCTTCACCCTAGATAATTTAAACCCTATAAAACGCTATTCAATTGAATTAAAACGGTATTTCGACTTTAAAAGTGTCCAAAGAAGGGAGGCAGCCCTGCCCGGCCGGGGGCGCACTTCCGTTGGCTGTTGTACAAAATTATGAAACTTTTTTTTGTCCAGGTCAAAGATGGTTTCCTCAAGATGGAATTGAATTACAAACAACCCTCCTTGGAAAAAATGAGTCTTGAAATCAAAGGGAAATTGGATTTGAAGGGAAAAGAAGTTCCCATCACATTCACCAAAAAGAAAGATTCTTTGGAGGGAAGTTTCTCTGTTCAAACTGACGAAGTTAAAATCGCTGACTTTAAATCTGCTCTCACTACTAAGGAGCTTCCAGGTTGGTAGAGACACTTTTTTGGACTATTCTTTGAATTTCACCATATGATTTCGACTACAAAAAACTGCTGTGAATTTTCGCAGTATATTTCAAGTCCAAGGAAGGGGCATCAAACCTATAAGATTCAACTTATTCGAACAGTGTTGCTGACCCTAACTGTATATCCTTCTAACTGAGACTTGAAATTATAATCCCCATCTTGACAATTGCAGATGTTGTGTTTTTGATTATCACTATCGTCGAGTTCTTAAAAGTTTGTTTGCGACACAGGTATATTTACACAAGAAATTTGTTTTCAGGAGAAAGTAGCACAGAGAAAGCTTCACCGAAAGTCGGTTTGTTCACTGACCTCACTGTAAAAAATCCACAGATCTCTGGAACGAAAGCAAAAGATGGATTCATGGAAATGGTATTGTCTGGAAAGGTCACCGGTATCAAAGGTAACGTTTGTATTGGTGTTTTGTCCACTACGTAGCCACCCGATATAGAAGAACTATTCATTTATGGTCACACGATAGATCCATTGATCTATACAGTGTAATTTTTGGAAAATTGGTATGATCAAGCTTTGTTCGACTCTTGCTTGGAGACAGAAATTCTATTGTTCCCGTTGAAAAATCCAGCGAGAATGGTTTTGTAGTTTAAAGTTGCTATTGAATTTCAAGTTATTCCGAGTGGGGCTCAAATTTTTGGATATTTCCATTTTCACTATTTCCTAAAATATCCTTATAGGTATCGGTGAAGCAATGTTGTTCTTGGTGGTTCAAAAACCAGCGGACGAAGCGACTGGAGTCGGTGTTCTTGTTGATATTAAGAAAATCAGTCCTTCTACTTTTCTTTCGACCTTATTGGATATCGACTTGACTGGAAAAATACCTCTGTTAGGTAAGCATTGTTTATGTATACGAAACAAACAATTAGTATAATAATGAGACCACAGGTCTGGTAAATTACACCTCTTCGCTTTTGTCTTTGCATTTTTCATTCAAATAGGCTGCACGCATCCCCTCTGATATGTTTTGATATATAGGATGCTAATCGTGTATAGAATTCCCATCCGAGAATTACACCAACTTTTGGTAACCTGTTTCAAAGAGGAGGTAATTCTCGGATGGGAATTCTATACACGATTAGCATCCTATATATCAAAACATATCAGAGGGGACGCGTGCAGCCTATTTGAATGAAACAACTGTACAGTACTTTAAAGGTGGAGCTTTCTTCGTGGGTTAAAACCAAATCTGATCTTACCAAAGACTTGAAAATCGTTCATATTGTCTCGCTTCTCCTCAGCAATTAACGAGAGGATTAAGGGTGATTAGATATATCAAGAATAAGATTTTAATAGCGTCCTCACCCAACTCTGGGTTAACAAATTTCATCAGAAGAGTGCACGATTGAAGGATAGACTTTCCTATCTGTGATATTCATGATATGCATCATTACAATGTCTTCTGACATTACATCACGGACCCAACAGCTGATTGGTTGTAAGTGACGTGTTGAATGATTTTACGTCACTTACAACCAATTAGCTATTGGGTCCGTGATGTAATGCCAGAAGACATTCCAATGATGCATATCATGAATAGGAATGTTTTTAATATTTTCTCAGGCAATGTTGAATTGGACATCGTGGTTGAAGCATCCAACAAAGAAATGATCACTTTAAAAGATGCTGACCTCAACAAATTACTCGCTAAATACACCAATAACGGAAAAGCTATCTCCGAAGGATTCCGATTTAAATGCACTGTTCCAATTCGCAAAATATTAACCGATTCGGTGAAAGATTTGAAAAACGAGAAAAACATTCCAGAAAAAATCATGTTGCAAGTCGTTATGACGAAAGAAAAAGTTGATTTCATTTTCCCTGAAGATTTCAAATCTGATTTGATCAATATTGCAATCGCATTGACGCCAAAGCTTTCTGAGAAAGTTCTTCAAAAGGTACCCTCGACATTTACTCGAACAAAAGCACATAATCGAATAATACACCTTTCCAGTAATTCAAATCTCTCTTAAATGACCTAGGAAAAAAAGATTCAACGGTGGAGAGCAACAATATTTGCGCGTGCAAGTGTTTTGGGAATTACGGGAAAGGTGTAATTTCTCTTTTACTATTTGAAGATTGATAATTTGAATCTCCCCTTAACCCAAACAATCTCTGATCTTATTTTAGAGCCGTCTATTTTTTATAACTCGAATGTCTCCTAACTCGAACAAGTTTTCTGGTCCCTTCAGTTAACAATGCCTTATAGGCCGATCTCCATAATTCGAACAAATTTGTGTTCCCTGTGTGCGTGTTCGAGTTTTCAAGACTTTCTCTTTTTTTTCTGTGAAAGGTGGCTAGCACACCGCCCAAGATTACCGTCAAGAAGTTTGATATTGACGTCAAAACGTTGGCTGTGGAAGTTGAGTTGATCACTGTGGAGCCATTGGTGTTGAAAGGTGGGTTGACCCAGTGTGGAGTTCATTCATTGTTTCTTCTCTCAAGGTTTTAATCAGTCATTACAGCTATGACCTGGCTGGACCAAAACTGGTGATTTCTGTGAAGCACCACGATATCTTCAAGCCGAATGACTGAGACGTCACTTAATTTCCGTAGACAAGGCCCTAGTCTTGTTGAGAATCAAAAAGTCAAAAATAGAAAAATAAAAATTAGATATAAAAAAATGAAAAACATTACACCTCAAGGCAATGTCCTTACGAGTTCAATCCAGGATGACGTCAAACGGAATTCAGTGCAAAAGATAAATTAAAATCTCGATTGATGTCTTTACCATACGCGCCACAAGTTGCAGTAGTCCATGCAATAGTTGTATTATTTTATTTTCGTTTTTTTTTTTATGAATTGGTCATCTTCTTCACTTTTATTATCTTAAAATTGTTTCGCCATTATCAATCCCAGGAGCGGGTTACTTGGGCAAAACGGGTGCCGGGTATGTGCAAGCCATAAGGGTCCCTTTTTTTAAACCCTCGAAAGTCTCTATCTATAGGAGTACAACGACGATAAATTAGCAATTGAGTTTCTGAAAGGGTCCCAAAATTACGAAATATATAGACGCCAGTCTTTATATTTCGCCATTATCGATTTAGTCTTATACAGTAGCTACCTTTTACTTAGACTAGAGTCTACTTCTGGCTGAACTTGGCTTCTTTGTCAATTTTCGATGGCGCCTAATTCAGAGCACTTGGAAAAAGTCGCTATTTTGAAGATTTAAACATCAGAATTCCAAAGAACAAAATTTCTTAAAAATTGCCAAAAGGTTGAAAATTATATTCAGAAATGGTAAGTTTATCTCTACCTTCCAAAAAACAACTAGAATCAAAAGCTCAAAATTGAGAATTACCATATACTACTGGGCCATTTAAACGCGGCATTTAGTCTATCAAAAAGCCTCTCTTACTCTGTTTAAACTCGATGAAATACAATTCATTTATAAAACATCCAAAGCCAAGAGTTTGATCATGTGAAAATGGAGAGTGACATATTAACTTGGACGCTGTTATATTTCATCCCAAATCAGCGAATTTACGTATCTACACTTTTGAGGACGGTGGAGTGACTGAATCAATTTGGAACATCCCACGAAATCGAGGACGATAAAAGTGCGGATTTACTGTCGTCCTCGTGGATCTAGAAAAATTAGGAGCTTAAAAGCTAACCGTTTCCGTTGCAGAAAAACTCATATACATAAGCTCGCTCTTCTCTTATTTAGGTGGATTTTTTAAGCTAAAAGAAGCGACCTTCAAATTGACGCACAAACCAGAGGGAAGTTGGGATTTCATTCTGAAAGCGAAACAACAAATGGGCAAAGGTGTTCTCTCAGTCAATGTGGAGAAAAAAGGCGATATGTTTGTTTTGAATGGTACGTTAAATACTTCATGACGATTTTCAATGATTCGATGCTTTTTAACCAAGTGATAGCTTTATAGCAAAACCTTGTAGCGATGGACTCGTCATACTTTTCGAATCTTTTTATAATCCATATCTGTTCGGCTTAAAATCAGTTAGAGCTGTGTCTATTGCAACTGCCTAATACATCTACAATGCATTGGAGCCCGAACAACTCTATACCAGAATGCATTTCACGTATACCGTAGCGTAGTACGGTAACGAATTTTGAAATTACCGTAGATATTGGGTTTCTTTACATACAGACAACACCCAAATTCCGTTTCTTCGTGAGTTAAACTTTGATGATTTTTGAAAAATAAAAGCCTTTCCAAGTGCTCTGATGCAAATTCGATTTTTTTGCTGCTGTAGGAGCTTCAAAAGTTTAAATTGACGTCAAAAAATCGAATTTTTAAATTTTCTTGTTTCTCAACAAAACAGCTGAGATCTCTGACGTCACAACGAAGAACCTTCTGGAACATTTCGTTGGTGAAAACGCAAAAGAAAATGAGATCGCCAAGAAAATGGAAAAACTGGATTTCTTAAATTTTGGTATCAAAGATTTGAAAGTCAATAGTCGTTTTGAAGGAGAAAAAATCAATTTAAAGTAAGTAATCGCAAAACTCATTTACGGGCTTTCCTCCACCAGTGATCAATTCCTAATTCTTAACCAAAGATATAGAGTCAAAAAATAGATAGACAGCTTTTCCCAGGGAAATTTTGGCCTCTAGATCAAATCTAATGTTTTTATTGTTTTCGTAGCGAGCGTTTAAGAAAAATAGGCCGTACATTCGATATCTCGTCAAACTCAATGAATTCCACTTGACTTTGTTGGTAGTGAATCTACGAATCTGCTTTACTTAAATCAAGAATTTAAATTTAAGTCCCTTGCTTGTATCGACTGGTCTCACTGCGAAAATTAGACTCCTAAAGGGTTCCTTTTCATTTGGATGACCCGTAAAGATTTGTAATTCTTCATTTTTCTATCAACAGTATTACAGGGAATCCAGTCTTGTTCGATTGGGAAGGCTTGAAATTCCAAGGTTTCATCTATGATAACGATAAAGGGCGGCAGATGGCGCTCGCTGTGCTCATGGAAAATATCAAAATCGATAAAATTATTGAGAAATTCATGAAGAAACCGTTTGATAAAATTGCATGGATGTCAAGAGCCAGAGCTTGTAAGTTTATTGGAGATTCGTACAAGCCCTGATGTAGCACAAATACAACCAACCCTTACATCATTATAGGTTCAAATTTACTACGGTCAGACCAATTGAAACATTTGTTGTAAAGTTTACACTTTGTATGGCTACCAAGCCATTAATAAACTCTTCCCCAGACCTCGATTGGCTTTGCTTTCGGCTGCCGTCGTTTAAATCATTTTGTCGAATAAGGTAATTTTACACTACTTCATAACTTGTTTCAGTCAAAAGTCAAATTTATCTCTTTCATTTTCAGCATTATTGATATCGAACACTGAAGAGAAAGATTTGATGGACTTCAAAGCGTTGAATGAGAAATTTGAGTTAAAACAAGGTACGTGACAAAATGATCGTATGATTTTTTTCTAAACTCATCCGCGTTGTAAAGCTAGAGCATCCGGCTATGATCGCGCGAAGTCAACCCCAGGGAGAGGGAGAAAGCAACAATAAATTAATCGAATACAAAACAATAAAGAACGATGAATTTAGCCAGCCCAACCCCCGACCGTAGGTCCTTCCCCCATGTACCAGACATTGAAGTCTTTTCTCAACTTCAGTTGAGCTACAATCTGACAATGTCTGTGTTAGCGAATCCTACATACCAAGGACCTGTGTGTGTTGTAACCGTTAAAGTGAGGACCTCCCGCAAAGTGAGGACCTGAGATCAGGTCCTCACTTTGTAACTTTTTTAAAAATGAATTTAAACCTCATTTTAGGGGTAAGTAAGACAATTGTTGTTGATACTTTAATTTTTAGGTTAGGTCCTTAGTATGCTGGTTTGGACACAAATTGTGTCAATTCTTATTTTTGCTAATTTTTAGGTAGAAGACTCCTTTTTAATCATATTTAACTCAAAATAGTTGATCTATAATTCTAATCAATCCTCAGTAAATAATATATCAAAATTAATGATTTCGCTTGTTCAGTCCTTCTTTGCGAGGACGTCCTCACATTGTTGGCTTGAACAAGCGATGTGTTATCAAGTCCTCAGAATGCAGGTTTATGCCAAAGGTGTGTCATAGGTCCTCGGAGAGTCTGTTAAATGACGCGCCTTACGCGCCCACGCGCCTTAAGGCCGGTGTCCACTTTCGCGCGAAGCGCACGAAACTTTTCACGTTATTTGTAACGTCATTGGTTGATTAAAAAAAGAAGCAATTCCATTGGTCAAAATTGACGTAACGGTTGAAAAAAGTTGAACTTCCTTCAACTTTTTTTCTGTTCGCGCGAAACTTTTTTATGACGTAATCTTTTCTTCAGGCAAAAACGGTTAAGAAAAAATCTTTCGCGCGCTTCGCACGAAAGTGGACACCGGCCTTTACACGCCTACGCGCCTTACGCGCCCACGCGCCCTACGCGTCCTACGCGCCTGAAATTTTGACGCGCCTTTAAGTTTTGACGCACCTTCTTAGAGGATTTTTTCATCTGCGAGTTGCGAGTTGCGAGTTGCGAGTTACGAGTTACGAGTTGCATTTAGAACCACGAGTTACGAGTTGCTTTTCACGAGTTACGAGTTACGAGTTGCATTTTAACATCAGTAAGGGTGAAAAACATTTCTACACGTTTTTTTTTATAAGAACGTCAAAAATTTTCGAAGCCTTCGGATGTTCTTAGTTTTTTGAATTTGAAGCCTAAAAATGTTCTTAAAATGTTCTTATTTTCAGCATTTTTTGAGCATTTTGTTGTAATTTCTGAAGGAAATGCATGTTTTTAAGTCTCCAAAGCCTTAGAATGTTCTTAAATTTTTGGGCCTCGAAGCCTTATGTTCTTATATAGTTTGTTCTTATAAAAAAAAAACGTGTATTGATAAAAGAAAATTATTATTGCTGCTCACTATTATACATAAAAAAGAGCAAACATTCGTTTGGTGGAGAAAGAAAAAAATGTACAAAAAGTATGTACCTATTTACATTGCATGTATTTACATTGCAAAAGTACTGTATAGAAGAGTGCTCCCGTGCGGGGGTAAGAGGCGTTGTTACTAAAAAAAGTAACACAGGGTAACAGGGGGTAACAAGGTAACAGGCTGAGAATGGTGGCTCTGAGGGGTTGTTTCACCAACAGTAATTATAAGATCACGTGCAAAACGTGAACAATCATTGTCGTAATATTTTAGAAAAAAGAGAAATTCCCGCAAATTTTCAAAACCACAAACGACTTGGAAGTGCTCTAAATTTGGTTGGAAGGGTAGGGTTTTACGACCTAGGATCTGAAGATCCAAAATTGAAATGGCCTAAAATCGACTTTCTCGCCCGAACTCCAAATTCGAAAAACGAGAAAACAAGCTAAATTCTCAATAAATTTTGACCATGATTGTAGAACAGCCCATTTGAAAGCTATTGAAGCTTGAATAGGGTGTCAATTTCTATCCTTTTGTTTTATCAGCATCAAATTTATAAGTGACAAAACTTTTGCTGGAGTTGTTTAAGGTATGTGTTCACCTTCCTTGACACATTCTCTTTAATTGATCATATCTTTAGAACAACAAATTTTTATACATCAAAAGTATATATTTTCTGAAAGCCAATAATATTCTCTTTCTAATGGTAAAAGTTTCAGCTGAATTTAAAAAACTGGGCAGGATATAATTAAAATCTTAAGAATTTTAACCTTACCTACTTCAAAGAAGTTAAAGTCACCCATAGCTTTTGAAATTTGAAAAAATAATTTCGATACTATGTTCCCAATAGATTGAACCAAAAAAATGTCTTAGGATTTTTTTTTGGATCGACTTTAACTCGAGAAAACTTAAAAATTGTTAAAATTTGGAAAAAAATCATTCATTTCTCGATTTTTTTTCCACTTAACCTGAAATTGTGAAGCTTTAACTCGATTAGAAAAAAAATCCTAAGACATATTTTTAGTTCAATTCTTTGCCGAAAATATAAAAAAAAAATTAAGTTCATAGCTAAATGCTATGGGTGACTTTAACCTCGTTAAAAGTAGTATGCTATGGTAAAATTTCATTTTTTTCTACATCAATTTGAAATTTTTGACGAGATAATTACTGTTTAATTAATTAATCAGAGAAATGTGTCAAAAATGTTACTATTCAATAGATGTGAGAATAAACATCAGCTGAATTCTCTCTTTTCTCTTTGTTGTTTCCGAAAGAGACAATTATTTGAGTAAATAATCCATCATAAGACGAACTTTGTTTTAAAATTTAAATGGTTATAACTCTGGATCAAAAAAAGGCCCAAAAAAGATTTTTAGATCGCGATTTTACCAAAATGAAATCCAGTAACTTTTCTTCCACTTTGACTGAAGAAAAAATTTTTGACAAAAAATCGGAAAAAAGGTGTACACATACCTTAAAGAAGCTTTATATATGACCATCAGATCATTATTTCATTAAAATAAGTGATTTTATCAAAATAAGGACAATGGAATATTTAATTAGAACTGTATCTCTAAAACTGCCTTTCCCAGTGTTTGCTTTTTGAAAATATTTATCTATTTATATCAAAGGCATCTCATTCGGTACAATTAAAATATTTGGTTTAATAAAGCTTGCAGGTATCACACTTAAGGGCCTTAAGTAGCGTGTCAATAATTTCATCAAAAAGCGTCACTTTGTCAAGAAAATGAAAGGTAATGTCCACGTTATTAAAAGCAACATTAAAAAATGTTTCCCTTGGAAGAGGCACGCGCATTTCCTTTCAAAAATTAAAGTTATTTAATGTTCAGTTCATACAAAAATGAGCCAAAAGATGTATGATTTGAGTGGTTACACAACTTTAGTCACAAAAAGTAAACAGTTTGGCTGGGTTTCCATGCTCTGCTTTGGGTTTAAAGATTTTTTTGTCATATTATTATTTAAGATAACAGGCTCAGACTTTTTCTTAATTTGCAACTCGCACTTTTAATTTGCAACTCGCACTTTTAGATTTGCAACTCACACTTTTAATTTGCAACTCGCACTTTCAATTTGCAACTCGCGAATTTTGTGTGTTAAAATGCATCTCGTAACTCGCAACTCGCGATTTTATTTTGTTAAAATGCAACTCGTAACTCGTGAAAAGTAACTCGTAACTCGTGGTTCTAAATGCAACTCGTAACTCGTAACTTGCAACTCGTAACTCACAACTCGCATATGAAAAATCCTCTAAGAAGGTGCGTCAAAACTTAAAGGCGCGTCGAAATTCAGGCGCGTAGGACGCGTAGGGCGCGTGGGCGCGTAAGGCACGTGAGCGCGTAAGGCGCGTGGGCGCGTAAGGCGCGTGGGCGCGTTAGGCGCGTAAGGCGCGTGGACGCGTAAGGCCCGTGGGCGCGTAAGGCGCGTGGGCGCTTGGGCGCGTAAGGCGCGTCATTTAACAGACTCGTCCTCGGAATGCAGGTTAAAGTCAAAAGTGTGTCACGAGTCCTCAGAATGCAGGTTTGTGTCAAAGGTGTGTATCATAAGTCCTCGGAATGCAGGTTCATGTTAAAAGGTGTGTCACAAGTCCTCGGAATCGGAATGCTAACTTGATAACAGCTGTTCATAATTTTCTTTTTTTATTGAGTAGAAACAATATATTCCCCAGGGTCACAGTTGACGACTTGGTCTGAAAAAACGGTAGATAAAATAGATAAAAATGTACATTGTCAGCCTTTTGGCATCACTTGTTCGATACCAAAATCGATTCATTCTCGGCTCAAAAAGTCACACACAAACATTGTGGGACTTTTTCGATTATCATATCAAAATTGCTTCCTAGTAAGTTTTCTGAGCTAGAATTTCAAAGGCTTTTTTAGTTTTTTTGAACTTTCCGAAATATTCCGGCCATTCCGGGATTATCCGGTCCTCTCGATAATATACTGAGTCTACAGTATCAGTCCATACCTTTTGTTGATTCTAGGCGCCATGGTCAGTTTTTAGCTTTCTTCAGTCTTTGATGATATTCCCATGATATTGTTTAGCTGTTTAGATGTTTTAATCGTATTTTGTCTTCATTCGTCCTTTTGAAAAAAATCTACGTTTCCGGTATTTTCGGTACTTTGTGGAAAATCCGGTGCAAAAAGTGACACACAAATATTGTGGGGACACAAGAAAATTGTTGAGAATTCTCAATTTAATGAAAATAAACCATTCTCGGCTCAAAAAGTCACACAAACATTGTGGGACATTTTTTAATATTATATCAAAATTGCTTTCTATTAACTTTTACGAGCTAGAGTTCCAAAGGTTTTTTTTTAGTTTTTCGAACTTTCCGAAATATTACGACCATTCCAAGTATATCCGGTCCTTTCGATAATATACTGAGTTTACTAAATCCATACCTTTTGTTGATTCTAGGCATCATGGTCAGTTTTTAGCTTTCTTCTATTATTCAAATCTTTCTGTAATTCGAACTATAGTTCCCAGATCCCGTAAAGGAGAAACTCTCTTAAAATACTTACTATAATTTTAAAAAAATGTTACAATAAACGAGAGTCATTCGGCAAGATTTTTATCTAGACAATCCCAAGGCTAATCACGTCGTCAATAGAGTAAAAAAAATGATTAGGCATGGGTACAGGTTTTGAAAAGGAGCGCCACCGCCAAATAATTACTTCATTAAAGAAACATTATTTTTCTATACTAATACCACTGATTATATGCATTGATGCATTCATCAGTTGGATTTTTAGAAAATGAATATCTTGAATATTTGAAGTTAGGCGAGACCAATTTAATTTGTCGTTTTACGGGCCAAGCTATCCAAAAAAGAGGGTCAGTCGGTCGGTCGGCGAAAAAATAAAAATAAAAGTAGAATTTCACAAAAATGCGAAATAGAAAATTAAAAGACCCAGTCTGTAAATCAATGAAAATAAAAATGTACTACCAAAATCAATTTTGTTTTTTATTTCGTTTTTTGTTTTTATTTGAATATTGGTGTCGGTGGGACCAGCAAAACAACTAATCAAATTGGTCTCGCCTTCCCATGAAGTTATTAGCTCTACAGTACCAGTAGTATCAAGCACACTCACTAATTGTGAAGAGACAATTTACAAGAGACAAGATAGAATAATAATATTTGAAATCAGCAAGGTATTAACCCGGGGGGGTACTAGGGCAAGATGGGTTACGGGGATGCTCCGCTGGTCAGGGTACCTTTTTTAACCTCCACGAGTCCCAGGTAGGGCCGCAAAAACACCAAAATAGAAAAATCAGTCCCTCGTAGGGTGCCTATTTTTGGAAAATTTGGGGAAAAAATAGAAAATTTGAGAAAATTTTGGAATTTCAGTCCCATTCAGGGTCACTTTTTTCGCAAATTTCGAGTCCCACGTAGGGTCCATTTTTCGAACCTCAGCGGAGCACCCCCGTCAGTCGACAAGGGTAATACCCCCCGGGGGTATTAAGTACCTCTGTACCAAAAATGAAGTTCAAAGCATAAAAGGGTAAAAAGTTCATTTTTTAAACACTACTACTAGTACTTATTTTCCTATGTTTTTTTATCAGCTTTTTTATCAGATGAGTCTTTGTTATCGATCCATTCTCAACTAGCACCAAACGTCAAAGGGGCATCCATCAAGCGCCCTATTGTTCTATTGTCCTATTGTTCTATATTGTTTTATTTTCCATTATTGTCTATTGATCTATTTGTTCGTCAATCGCATTTCTTCTTATTGATCATTCTCCAATCGTTTTTTCTTATCAGCCAATTCTCGTTTTCTTCTTGCAATTCGTCTTTTGATTCTTCTGATTCTGCTCCTCACTGAACCATTGTCACTGTCGCCATCATCATCGTCGTCATCATCATCATCAAGCACTTCTTCATCAATTTCGACGGTTTGCAAGAAATCACGACCTTCACCTTCGATAAAGATTTGAGCTGGTGTTTTCTGTTCCATACTTGCTGCAAGTATAAGTAAAATGATATCGAGGATGACACCAACAACTGCCAACACTTGACCGACGATTGGAACAAAAGCAAGATCTGTTGTGATCTCCAAAACTAGAAAAACTATCTCGCCAATTCCAACCATCAACTGTAAAACATAAAGAAAAGAAATACTACCTTAAAGTGGATTCATTTTGAAGGGGATTTAATCCCAGACGGCACACAACGTCAAAACAACGTCTATGTGACATTCATAACGTCAATTTAACGTTATTTGAACGTTAAAACAACGTTGTGTGCCAGCTGGGATTTGGCGAAATGGGAATTTTGAGATTTTCGGGGACTTTTGAAAAATGTTCCAGACACGGAATGGTACCTAACCGTAACAAGCCGAACTTCACGTTGTCTTTTCAGTTCGCCATGAAGAATTAGGTACAGGCTACTATTACCTGAGTAAGAGGGCGACAGTAGATATAAACAAAATGACGCAATCGACCGGCTGTGACGTCAATTTTTGTGCAATGCAATGTTTGATAAAAATTTGCTAAATCTTCCATCTTATTTGCATCTTCCTATTTATTTTGCAAGCTTGGGACAACACTTTTTGACATGGGTCAATATTCTACGGTAGCGCCCTCATAGTCTCATAAACAGTTATTATAGGGCCAGTATTAGAGGGAAACGTTATTATTATATTTATATTTCGAGCCCTCGAAGCCTTTAATCTTTGCGGTATACTTATACCATGTTTTTTTGTTAAAGCTTTAGTGTAAGCTGGCGCGCAACGTTGTTTCAAGGTTCATCAAACGTTATATGGACGTTGTGAACGTTGAATGGATGTTGAATAGGTCAAAAACTAACCTGAAGACCATCAAGAACGATTTGGTACATAGGAGCATCATCTCGGAAATCTTTAAAAAGTTTGTACCCCATTAGTGCCGTATTGGCCACTGACAAAACCATGGTCATTCCTTTGAGAAATTTGGAACTGACTTTGAAAAATTTGCCAAATCTTCCTTCTAATTTGCCGGCTTCCTCAATATCTGCTAATGATTCTGCCATGTCCACTTCAAAAACGCTATTTTGCCCTGAAAGAAAATTGTAATAATAATAATAATAACGAATGTTTTAAGTGGCTGGCTCCGAAAAATCCTTGAGCTTTTAGACAGCTCAAAAATTGTTTCCACGAAGGGCCACTACGAACAGAACAAGAAACAGTAACAAAAAGGAACTGGAAAATTGAATAAATAATTGGATAAATAATTAGAGAATCAGGTGAAAAAGTATTTTCTGGCGCTACTCTTGAAAGACACTATCGATTCAGCATCACGGCATTCCCTGGGTAGATTATTCCAAATAGGGATTGTAGAGCTTGCGAAGGTTTTTGCTTTAAATCTGTTTCTGTTTTGCCGTACTGCTAAATTATTCTGAGCAGCCAATCTAGTGTAGTGGTCGTGAATGTTTCTAGCGAGATTTACACGCTCACAAATATATTCGGGAGCAAGATTATTGATGGCTTTAAAAGTCATCAGTGCAGAAGAATAGTCACAGAGCTGACGAAAATCTTTATTCATTGGGTGGACTTGATTTATCTGCCGAGAAAGAGAATCAAACTTTCGTACCACAGCAGCAGACACCTTCCTCCATGAATTGAGGCAGTAGTTGAGATGCGGAAATACAAGAGCGTTTACTAGTAGATTTTTAGTACTGTCATTAACCAGATGTGAGATTCTTCTAATCTTGTTTAGACTAAGATATACTTTGCTACGAACATTGCTAGCTTGTTTTTCCCAGGACATATTCTCGTCGAATATGACACCAAGGTACTTCACGTGACTTTTACGTTCAATTTTAGCGTCTTGAAAAACAACTGGTGGAAGAGTCTTACATTCTTTAACTTTTTTGTTTCTTCCAAAAAAGATAACTTCAGTTTTATCAGTATTGACTGAGAGCTTGTTGTTGTAAAACCAGGCACTGAGATCTTCAAGCTGTTTTTCCAGTCCTGTTTTTAACGAAACACGGCTGCGAGCACTTTGAACAATGATTGTGTCATCAGCATATAAGGGGCAAAACGTTTTGGGTTGGTCAATACAGTCAAATATGTCGTTGATATACAAAAGGAAGAGTAAGGGCCCCAGGACAGAACCCTGTGGTACCCCATAAGCTTCTTCCTTTGCCATTGAGGATTGAGTTCCATCTATTACAGAGCATTGTTTTCTGTTACTCAAATATGACTGGAACCAATCAAAAGGTGTATCTCTGATACCATAACAGAATACCTTTTTCAAGAGGATTTGGTGGTCGACAGTATCAAATGCCTTTTTAAGGTCGACAAGGACGAATAGAAATTTAATTTCCGATCATATTTCCTGCTAAAGTGTATTCCGAATTAATCTGCGACGGAGAAAAAAAGAACTGTAACTTCTGATAGAATTCGAATGAAGTTGCGAAGTTGTGCTCGTTAAAAATATATTTAGGAGTGGAATTTTATCCGAAAGAAAATTCAGAACAAAATGGACGTCAAGGGATAATCAATTGGTTTGGGATATTTGGCATGCGGAATCTTTCATAATTGTCCTGACCAAAACCTCAAAATATTTTTGGATAAATATTTTCCAAAGTTGCAAGTTATTGACCTTTAGTAAAAAAACAATAGAATTTCAATGTAAGAACCGTGTGAGAAATTTCAAATTGTGATATCTCAACTTTATAGTTAGACAAAAAATACTCGGCGGTTTTACTCAAAACCACAGAGGGTTTCTTCGAGCAAAAAAAATCTCAAACAATCTGATTATCCCTTTAAGACGTAAGATGGACGTTGGATTGATATAGTTTCGATGTTTAGCGTAACTACTTACATCCCATATTATGGTAAATCATTTTGGCGAACTTTCCTTCCTTGATTCCTAGCTTGGCGCATGCTGATCTGAAAATTTTATTCAATTTCCAGCTCCAATTTCCAGATATCAGTGAAGCGTCAATATCTGCTGCGATATCAAATAATGCTTTCATGATATCCGTGCCGTATCTCATACAATCCACAACGAGTGTAGCTCTTTGGTCGTCACTCAAAGTGTCCCATTTCATCAGACACTTAACGCAATTATAAAATCCAACTGCATAACCAAGTCCCATTACTAGTTTACCAACAAGTGTAATTTTGCTAATAATATTGTAATCGTCACACATTTTTTTGATTCCTTTACAAAGTCTCCCTTTGAATGATCCCTCCTAAAGAAGAAAATAGATAGAGATTTTTGGATTTTGAATATCATAAGAGACATCGTGTCATCAAAAGTAAGAACCACATACCCATGTCAAATAATTTGAATTCTTTCAATAAACTATTATTTAGGTACCGTATGTACCTGTAAATTCATTCCTTGACAAAACACTTTTTGTACCAACTTTCTTTCTTGTGGCGTGGTCTATTCATTACTCTCAGGTATCCGTCCCCCTTTACCCCTTTCGCTAGTTAAATTTTCAAAATTTTCCACCCTGGATATTCTTAATCCAGTGACTTTAACATTAGACTTAAAATTTACGATCGTAGAATTTTAGGATCAAAAAGTTCAAAAAACTGTCCAAAAAGGCGGACAATATAGCCTATTCTTTAAACCCCTCCCAAATTGAAAATATTTGATTAAATTTAACAGGTAGCCCAAAGTCTACTTTTCATGCCCGAAATGCAAATTTTGACCATGTTTGTAGATATGCATTCGGTCATTACCTGAGTTTGGAAGAACGCATAATTCATTGCTCCTGCACACATATTAGCAAATGTGTCGCTGAATTCGCCCATCGAATCAATTTGCATCTCATTTTTTAATTCTAGCAGCTCTGCTTTGACATTGTTGAAATCTTCCAATTCACCTAGAATAGTGACAGAGAAACACAACTAATCTATTGTAGAACATTTTGTATGTAGCTGATAATTGAAAAAAAAATGAAATTTTTGTTATAAAGCTCCTTCTGGTAGAGCACTTTGTTGTTGTTGACAATCATTTTCAACTTATTTGATACCTTATAGTTGTAAAGTTTGAAGGGCACCAGATGGTTAATATGATGATGAAATATTTTTTGAAGCAAATCGTTTGGTTGAAGTTTGCCTTCAGGAGATTAGTAAAGAGATGTACTGTCCCTAAAGGTGTCTTTTTTGAATCTTCGAAAACCCACATAAATCATAAAAATCACATAATTTGATTACAATCCTTGTATAAATTACTTTGTAAAAAAAGCTAAAATTCTTTAAATTCATTGGAAATTATCATTTCAATATTACGTATACATAATTTTACGACGTATGAATACCTTCCAAAATTGCTCTGTTACTAGTCTTGGAAACTTAAATGTTCAAAAAAATTAATTAGGTTTTATTATGTTCAGATATGCAATAGTAAGGTGGAGTAGGGCGTGAAAATATTTGTAACGTGGTGCTCGCCCTCTAAGTAGGAAAGATTTTTGCTTAAAAAAGTAGTTAAGCGGAGCAATACTTTTATCTTTTATGCTAGTTGAGAAGAGTAAAAAGCTTGTCTAGAAAAGACAAAAAACTTACCAGTTTGTAATTTAGACAGAAATTCTTTAACGACATCTTTGATTTGTTCGTCAACTATCTCTTCTTCTGTCCCTTCAAAATATTCGTGCAATTCTTGCAAACGATATGTCAGAATATCAGAATGAAGCAAATCGCAATATTCTTTATCGGGCGCCAAACAGAAGAGCAACATTACATACTTATGGTATGGTCCGTTCCCTTTGGTGATTGAATCTGCCATCGCCATACTGGTTATTGAATCGTATGTGCTGATTGCTTCATAGAGATTCTTTGCCCATTTCTCACCTACCATATGAAAATCATTCACTTTAGAAAGTGCAAAACCATTGAGTTTCAAGCCCGAAGGGCTAGAGGCGAGACTCTAGGGTGGGAAATAAAACCACTTATTTCCCATCCAGAACGCCCGCGCGTAGTCTTTACACAAACGCCGGATTGAAGCTAAAATCTATCGCTAGATGTCAAAAAATGTAGTCCTCCAAAACAAAGAACCCACTAGATACAATCTGTCGTCATGATTACATTGCGTTCTATGCGTGTTTTGGATGGGAAATAAATTCAATTTCTCTTGCCTGAGAAGGGTTAAAGTTTCGCCTCTAGCTCTTCGGGCTTGAAACTCAATGTGCAAAAAACCCTTGCTAACGAAAGGATTAGTATTGATTCTTAAAGTTTATTCGCTTTAAATGTGCACTCTTTTTTGCTATCATGTGAAAACCACCCTCAAGGGAATTACTCTAAATTACACTGACGTGGTATCAACATGGTCACAAAAAATTATGAAACTTAAGGGCTCTGCCCATAGTGAATTTTTCATAATTGCCGTGTTTAAAATGTGTTTTCTGACTGATGTAACCAACAAAAATATGGCATGTTATACATTTTCTGTTAGACAAACTATTCCTGAATCTGAAAATTCAAATATTGCATTGAAAAGATTTGATGAAGAAGAAAATTAAGACTTTTGCGAGGAAGAGTATTTCAACTTTGAAGAGCTTAGTTTCGGCGAAGAAAAAACATTTTGAAAAATTTTTCGCAGTAGATGGTGTATCTTTTACCGAACAATAAAAATTTTTGCGGAAAAGTTTTGTAAATGCTTCTTTGTCTCGAAATCTTCAAAATAGTTGTTTATCATCAATTTTTCATCTGGATTTTGCTTAAAAAAGCAGTCATAACTTTTGACACATCTTTTTAGAAAAATTTTCCGCAAAATTTAAAATAGTTCAATTCTTTGCGGACAGTGTGAAGAAATTTTGAAACAAAAAAGTTAATTGGTCAGCCTAAGCTGAGCATTCAAATAGGTAAAATTTTCTTCCATCATCATCACCATCATCATAAGACGGCAAAAAAAAAATCCGATTTCCCGATCGATCTCACTTTGATTTCTAAACTTCCTTCCGATCGGGTTAACTTTTTAGCGTGTGTTGTTTTTACAGATCATAATGTGTTTCAAGATGGCGGCTGGTCGTGGCTTCTTCGTAAAGACGAAAGACAGATCTGGACTTATTTCGTACTTTCCAGTCTCTTGTTCGTAGTTTCTCTGACTTTCTGCTTCTATGTGAGTTATTTTCTATGTTCTCTAACTTACTGAATGACTTACCGACAGATCGCCACCGGTGGGATTCGAACCCACTAAATGCAAAGTTCCGATAATTTGAAACCCAATGCCTTGTCCACTGCGCCACGGATTCATGCCGAGAGAGCGTTTCTGACGGCTATTTATATTGTACAAACTGCAGACCAGACTATATTTAGAGAAAATCACAAAAGAGTGCTTGTTTCGAGCTCCAACCCTAACCCTAACTGATAATAACCAAATTCCTAGCCAATCTGATACGTAACCACACCCAAACCACACCCATACCCAACCCTACCAGGTCGCCTGCAGGTCCTGACACTATTCCCGCATGCCGGATCCGAAAAATAGATACATGTCTTTCGTCTTTACGAAGAAGCCTTCACCATGGCGGCTCAAGCGATAAGTCAGATGTGATAAGTCAGTGTTGTACCAAAGTATTTCCAGTGTAAATCTGTTGCAAGCTTCAATTTCTGTCATTTATTTTTTTAACTCGGCAAATCGAGCACATGATTTTCATCAAGGGGATTCTTTTTCTACATCTTTTGAAGGTTTAAAGCCGTTTGCTCAAGTTTTTGTTTATGTTGAATTTTCTGATA
>NW_027103694.1:0-10586 GCF_902728285.1 Clytia hemisphaerica | reverse complement strand
AACATTAAGGTATATAATCATAAAATAGTCTCTAACCAGCTCTAACTAGTATTTACATTTTAAAAAATAATACTAATAAAGAGCCCTAAATATATCTAAGTTTTCGTTTTTCAAAAAATGTACAAACGGAGTGACCGAATAGATCACAGGGACAAAAGCGGTCACTAGGGGGAAAAAATACTCATCCGTTACGGGGCCTATCCGCAGGTGAGGATAACTTCCCCCCAGATTACGCTCGGTCCCTGTAAATACATGGCCCGAACATGGTCCGAACAAAATGTTCGGGCCGATTCAATAATACTTTTTTGTGGCCCGAGCATGGTTCGAGCAGGCCCAAACATGTTCGGGCCATGCAGTGGGTTGTATTGAATTTGAAAATTGCGGTAATATTCGATTGAGATTCGATTGCGTTCGACAATCGAATTTCAATCGGTCGATTGCGTTCGATTTGGTTCGATTGTTGATTCCGTTCGATTGAGATTGTCTGGTGATAAGCTAAAGTTTAACAGTCATCGGGCCGATTTTCAGACTGCACCGGCAAAACTCCCCACACCCTGCCACACGGACACACAGAAGACTAGATTTCATCCGCCATTTTTGGCGCTATTTTGGTGCTTCCGAAAATTATTTCTTGCTGTGCTGGCGTGGTGTAAGGAGGCGATTCTTTGAAAAGCTGATTTTTTGGGAATACTTAGCTAAACCAATTCTATAATAATTGACCCCTCATTTTTCTCACAAAGGTAAGGACTTTCAAATAAAATTAGTTTGGTTTCTAAAAATTGAGGGGAAAATTTTGGCCTGTCCACCCTATCTATAAATATAATAGACCTTTTTATAAAGAGGCAGCCATGTTGAATAATTATGTACTCCAGCATAAAAACAATGATACAGCCATGCATGATTTTTAAAATATGCATGATATAGTAATTATGCATGGCTGTATCATTGTTTTTATGCTGGAGTACATAATTATTCAACATGGCTGCCTCTTTAAAAAAAGGTCTATTCTTTATAAAATAAGGAGAACATGACCTTCCATTATTAGATCTTTTGCTAATCCAGTCAGGACCTCATTTCACTTTATCGATATTACGCAAACGGCAGTGTGCGCTAAATAATCTTGATTTCGCTTTCGATTTCAAGCAAAGGTCTTAGCAACAGGACGCGCGTACATAGAAACGGGGCTGGGTAGAAAAATCTAAACATAGAATTCAAAAAAAATACCGATCATCGTGTAGAGCACTAAAAAATACCCCCTTTCTATGTTTAGTTTGTTCTACCATGGATTATAACTGAAAATATCTTCAAAAAACCTTTGTCCGCTATATCAGCTGCGCGGTAATCTTTGCCCCGCTTCAATTCTTAGATAATGAATAAGAGAGGTGCGCTTAGCTAAGCCGTGCTCGCGGGCGATAAATTTATGTTTACTTATCTTGTATGTTTTAGTGGTATTTATCCAATGAAAAGGATGTTGACAAAATATGCACGGGGCTGACAAAATATGCACGGCATTGATTATGACATCATTAAATATGTCAATGTCGATTCAACACCCGTTAAAGAAAATAATTTGTAGATAGTACCTTTTATCTTTTAATTTAGAAATACGAACAAAAAAAGATCAAATTTAATATTTGTTTCTTATCTAGATTATATTAGCGTTAGAATACGGTAAATTTTCACGAAAAATATTTCGCGATGGCGGTACGCCCAATCGCGCCCACGGGAAAGTTCCAATTTTTAATTATCGGGAAATCGGGGAAACCGGTTCACCACGTGGATAAAAAACGTACGGAATGAAACCTGACAGAAGGTTTCAACCAGATTTATTCAGATAAAGCTATAAGAGGTTCATTACTTGTGGATTTTAAAACCTACATAAGCAAAAACGAAAGTTGTTGGGAAGGAAAGAGTAAACGCAAGACATAAGGTTTGGTTGTGTTGATCAGGTATGTTTTATTCTATCCGAACTAATGTTAAAAAAGACCAAAGAGGTCCTGACTGTGCTAATCACAGTCAGGACCTCTTTGGTCTTTTCTAACATTAGTTCGGATAGAATAAAAACATACCTGATCAACACAACCAAACCTTCTGTCTTGCGTTTACTCTTTCCTTCACAACAACTTTCGTTTTTGGTTATGTAGGTTTTAAAATCCACAAGTAATGAACCTCTTATAGCTTTATCTGAATAAATCTGGTTGAAAACCTGCTATCAGGTTTCATTCCGTACGTTTTTTATCCACGTGGTGAACGGTTTCCCGATTTCCCGATAATTAAAAATTGGAACTTTCCCGTGGGCGCGATTGGGCGTACCGTCATCGCGAAATATTTTTCGTGAAAATTTACCGTATTCTAACGCTAATATAATCTAGACAGGAAACAAATATTAAATTTGACTCTTTTTTGCTCGTATTTCTAAATTTTACGATAAAAAGAACTATTTACAAATTATTTTCTTTAACGGGCGTTGAATCGATATTGACATATTTAATGATGTCATAATCAATGCCGTGCATATTTTGTCAGTGTCGTGCATATTATGTCAACATCCTTTTCATTGGATAAATACCACTAAAATATACAAGAAAAGTAAACATAAATTTATCGCCCGCGAGCACGGCTTAGCTAAGCGCACCTCTCTTATTCATTATCTAAGAATTGGAGCGGGCAAAGATTACCGTGCGGGCTGATAGCGGGCAAAGGTTATTTGAAGATTTTTTCAGTTATAATCCAAGGTAGAACAAACTAAACATAGAAAGGGGGTATTTTTTAGTGCTCTATACGATGATCGGTATTTTTTTTGAATTCTATGTTTAGATTTTTCTACCCAGCCCCGTTACTATGTACGCGCGCCTTGTTGCTAAGACCTTTGCTTGAAATCGAAAGTGAAACCAAAATAATTTAGCGCAAACTGCCGTTTGCGTAATATCGATAAAGTGAAATGAGGTCCTGACTGAATCAGGATGTCATATCAAATAATTAAAAACTCCAACATTAAAGCAATGACACATAAACTAGCTACTAGCAAAATAGGACTAGCTTCTTCTTGTGAGCTATAATAGTCAGAGTTAGAAGAAGAGAAGAATTGGGCCATCCCAGAAAAATTTTGTTACCCCCCGTCGGACGACGTGCATTTTTTAATTTTTTATAGCCTCGGAAATAATTTTTCTTTTCCAGTGGTGGTCGGAAATTCCAATGAAAATCCATGTAGTTTTGCAAAATGCATCGGAAATTCCACTCTTTTTTGCCTTTTTTAATTCAATTGCCTTGGAAATTCATACATTTTCTTCTCTCACCTTGGAAATTTCGAATTTTGGTGAAAACTTTTGACCTCGGAAATCCTGTGTCGTCCGCCCCCCTGTTACAGACAAATTCTGGAATGGCCCATTAGAAGAGAATGGAGGGTAGCGGAATCAGAAATTGAAAGTGACCTTCTTTGATTGATTACTTCCTATACACTGGTCAAGAAAGGGAATACTTAGATCTTTGTTAGATGAAAGAAATCATCTGCTGCTATTGCTACCATGGTTTGGAGCTTACTTAAGATAAACTTGAATTTCCACTTTCCACTCACTTTCCTCGTTTTAAAACTCGATCTTCCAGCGTGCCGCAACTCGCGCTACCATTATCTAAATGAACGTTTGAATGTAAAAAGATCGACAGGAAAATTCACAATCCCATCCACCATTCTGCGCTTTGAAAAATGGCAAATAACAAGAGCCGGAAATATGCAAATAAATATAACATTGCATTGAGAAAGCTTGAGAAAAATTGCAGTTTAGAGTGCTCAAACCTGAACCCAGTCCCCCGGGGGAGGTGGGCACTCAAGGTAAATGCTTAAATCTACTCAGCTTTTGCTAAGTTTTCTCTGCATTGTCTGATTTCTAAGGTCTTATCTGATATTCTGATGGCGTATCGACAGCCGCCCACGCTAAAGCTCTAACTAATTAATAAGGAGCGCGGACCAATATAAACATGCCCGACCTTCAGAGCAACGAATGCCCCCCCCCACGGGACCCAGTCCCTTAGTTCATTCGCTTTTTTAATGACGCCCCTGTCTCAGAGGGGAAATGGCTGAAGTGAAACGATATTCTAGTTCAACATCTCCAGTTAAACTATATTCAGTCAAAGCTCATAGATACAATAGGTATTTGAATGATTTAAAATTCCATTCAAAATTACAATTAACTGTAGTGGGTATACATTTCAAGTTACACTACCTCTTATTGAAAATTTAGTTATTGTTGTATGTCTCTATCTAATGATTTTAAACATTGTTAGTTTTTCATGGTTTCCTTGGAAGATAATGAATTAGAACCAGTCTCCTCGGATGTGGTCGAAAGCGGCAGACAAATCAACCATGCCGAAATTTCCTTTTATTGTTTTCTCGTGCTCATAGATGGATTCTTTTCAAACAATACAATACCGTTTGGTACATCCTTTACCTGGGTGAAATCCCCCCCCCCTACTCAATATGTCATCATAAAAATGAAACATCTAAGTAAAACAATGTTTAAGAGCATTAAAGGTCTTGAGTATATTTTGTAATTTTTGATTTTTTTTATAGAATGTATTGTCTATGACGACGTACATCTCAAAAAATATTCCATCAACCGAAGAGAAAAATCAGAGAGACTAGCTGAAATAGATTATAGGTCAGATAGGTATATTGGTATTTGGTGTTGTGCAAATTGTCGTGCAGATAGCAGCGACTCGTTGGAAGATGTAAGTGGTAGAGATTTTTTGTTGTAAACTATTGGCGGTCAACAAATCTACAATAAATGTATGTAATGAGTATATGGAGGGTAGATAATCCCGAAATTCGGAAATATAAAGACAATCATTTCTTAGCGAATTTTATCTGAATTTTAATGAATTTTAGTCGGTAAAACATTCTTTTTTATTTCATTTTTTGGTTTAACTCACTAAAAGATTATGTTTATTGAAAACACATAATTAATCTTTAGTAAGTGTTCTGTTGAACCCCAGCTCTGACGTCATGCCGTGGCGTAGAATGAATTGCGAAAGACACACCTTCATGGTTTTGTATTTTATACATTTACATAATGAAAAGATAGCTTTAACTCTTAACCCTTTGAGTGCCAGGGTCTTTTTTTCTAAGTTTTTTTTTAAAAATCGCTAGTTCAAACTTTAAGGGCTTATATCTCCTGATCTAGAAAGAATTAGAAGCTCGTATATAGCACGTTGGATAGCTTAGAGTCTCCTCTTTCTTTCGGGCGCCTTCGGCGCCGCCCGATTGAGGAAGGGCGTGGTGGGCGGCGGCCAAGGGGGGGGGTAAGTTAGGGGAATTCGCTGCGCGGACCTGACTGAACTGATGGAAAGGTGCCCAGTGGTAAAATTTCAAATCAATTCACTAGAAGACAGAATAAAGTAAAACAGGGCCAAATTTGGAGGTTCTTGATCCACTCGTTGACCAAAAATAGTCAAAAAACGGTCAGAATCTCAAAAAAGTGAATTTTTGTCAATTTTTTGCATTTTTTTGACTTTTTTGCTTAAAATCTCGCTGGAAAGACTCATTTTTGAAATTTTTTTTGCTTGACCATAAAGGACAATCTAATTCCTACGAGTTCGACCAAAAATAACGATTTCTAACTCAAACTGGGCATTACAGGAGGGCTTCGCCCTCCTATATAGCCCATGTCGTATATATACGACATCGGCACTTAAAGGGTTAAGAAAACCCACCCGAAATTACGAAAATAATGATATGGTTTGTAGCAGTTAATCGTTTGATTGACAAATCTTATAAAATAATATAAAATAAAAGCCATCCATTAATCGACAATTGAGAATTCAGTCCTTCCAATTTTCGGGACCACAAAGCTCAAGATTAAACAAATGGGCTCAGGGACCCCTATATCCCTTGGCCCATGGCCTTATGGATCCAAGGGGAAACAAAGATCAAACGAATGGATCCAAAATATTGCCTTTTGTAATAAGAACCAAGTCTTGTGATGATTACATTTTATGTTCTTAAATAATTTGGGCTACTTATATTGATTTCAAATTATCTCCACAATACCAAAACAGTGGGAAAGGGCAGATAGCGTACTTGTACACCCCCATTGTCAAAGGAAAATTTGAACTTTCATTTGATTTCAGTCTGACATATCGCCCTATGCTGGACATGTATGCCGACCAAAGTTTTAAATCAGTAACTAGTTTTGGAGAGAGCTTCGTCCCGGATTTTGCGAGGAAAGCCTTAAAAAAGAAACTTCTAGATGATAGGGTTTGAAAACCTGATACAGATCTTGTATCGTGTATAGCCCATTGGCTGCGCGCATCCCCAAAATTGATTTTGATATAAGGATGCGTATCGTGTAAAAAAATTCCTGTCCCAGTACTCCAGTTTTGGGGTAACTGCTTCAATTTTCTTGAAAGGCCTCAGTAGTCTAATGATTGTATTGACCTTCAGCCATTCAAATTTTTTATTAAAACTTAATGAAATTTAAAAAATTGCTCCTAACTTACTAAATCAAGCTAATCAAGTTTCTAAAACTAAAAACACAAAGACTGGGGTAGCTCCCAGACAAGAATTTGAAACACGATACACAGCCCCTATATCATCACTTTTGTTTTACAAGAAACCCAAATTTTCGGCTCAGGGCTGGAGTTGCTAAGGAATTTCTGGACTTTAGTCAAAAAGTAACTTAAGGATTTTGAGCCAAATATGTAGGCTTCTGCTCATACTCTAGCGAAAGAAGTTAATAAAATCTTATAAAAGTTTTTTCTTATATAGGAAGTATATCTATAGGTATATAGAGGTCTGCGATTCAGACTACCAAAAATGCCAAGCAACTTCAAAGATTTTGGCTTTTTATTTCATTTTTATGTCCAAAATAGCCCAAATTTGGTATTTCAATGCCATATAATGCCGGAAATCAGTGGCGATCTGGCAGGAGGTGCAAGGTGTGCAGTTCACCATGCAGAAAGACCTGAAAGGGGCGCCAAAAGAGCTTTTTAAGGGGGCGCTAAAATATTTGTGATGCAATTGGGCGATTTAGCGCCCTTCCACACGTTTATAGCGCCTTTTATTAAGTGTAATGTTAATTTTTTCTTTCTCTTGAGTTTTTTTCTCTCCAAAATGAGAGATTACTACCAAACGATCGAAACTTGTTGATGCTCGCTGTGTTTTTGTGGTCTTGGGCTGATTAACTTTGACCTTTTAGGAGCTCATTAAAGCAGGTTTGTCTTTATATCAAAGTTTTTTCCCTGCGGCGCCAAAATTACAAAGAACACGTTTTTGAGAAAACTTTAGAAAACAAAAATCGCCTTACTAAAGTATAAAAATTCAATTTCAAGTATCGACAACTCGTGCATTTTATTTGATGGGCTTTATTTTTGGTGCTAGATAGGGGTGTAAATTGGGGTGTTTTTAGACAGATTAGAAGTTAAAAATTTAAAACTTTCCGTCGGCTCAAACCATGGTTGTTCCTCCTTGTCCATAGAACATTGACGTTTTAACTAATTATAAGGGATATAAGTTAATCACTGTTCTTACAGTTTAATCTTTGCTACCGGAGGAAGCCTAAAGCTTCTGAGGATGGCATTCATAGCTTCACGCATAAGGAAGTTGGGCAAACATCTCATAATTTTGCGCGCGTTTTTCAGTATTTTAGTTCCGCTTAACGTTAGCATTCTTATCTAACGGTCTCTCTATTGTCTTATTTTATCATCAATCAGGGCCCGCGCCACGATTGTGAAAGTGCTGATCATCAAAAAGACTTTTCCGGAGTTATTTTGATCTGATTACTCATTTTGAAATGTCAGTTTGTCTTTTTCTTATCCCTGGAGAGTTAAATGAATCTAAGGAAATTCCCTTTTCTGAAAAATTCCCTTTAAATACCACAAGTAGTTATTAAGCGCTCTTCATAGGTTAAAAATATTACTCAACTCAAAGAATTCGAACAGTTATGTTGCTAAACGTGTACATTACTGGGGGGGCGTACGATCTGGCGGTATTCGGGATAAGGCCTAATTTAGGGCCGGGAAGCGGTAAAAACGATAAAAAGTGTTCGGGAAACGGTATTTTGCAAGAGCCACGGTGACGGTAAAACACCTGATTTTTCGTCCGGGAGGAGGTAATTCTTATAAAAAACAACGGTATTTCGGTAAAAGCCATACGTGTACATAAAATTTTCGGACTATAAAAAAGCTTTTCACAGGAGTCAGCAAAGGTGAAAAAACGCGAAAAACACCCAAAAAATAAGGATCTTACATTTCATAAAAAACCTTATTTGAAACGTTAATGCAAATGTGCACGGGGCTTTATAAAGCCCTGTTCCTATGAAAATGTTTTGTTCGCGGAGAAACTAGGCTACGTCATATCTCCTTTGTTCCACTTGAGCTTCTCTTCGATAAGAAGAAGTTTTACGTCCGGAGCGCAGGAGATATGACCGTAGCCTAGGATAAACCAGACAAAGATTCGAATTTTTGAATGTTTTTTCTTTCGAATTCGATCAGCTTGTCCTATCTGTCACCTCGAAACTTTGGGGTAGGCTGGAGTCTACAAAAATGGTCGAATTGTCGGCTGAAATTTTGCACGCCTGTTCTTGTTCCTTGGGTGAATCCCTGGGGTGTTTCTTTTATTCAATGATTTATCATAGCTCAAAGGGCTAAATTTGCAGCTTTAACCTTTACCCAGCAAAAAAAATGAAGCACGATGTTGTGACTTGATTGAATTTCGAGGTGATGGATAGGATCTAGCATTTTCATTGTTCTCGGAGTGCGAGATCAAGAAAAGCAGGCGGCAAACGCTATTTCGCATCTCTCAAACCAGTGAAATTGCTTGATTTTAGTCAGGTGACTTTGGTAGGAAATCCTACCAAAGCCCAAACAAGGATTAAACAAACAAGAATGAGCTTCACTTTTTGATCCAGGCCGGTTTTACACATATCTGTGGTTTTTTTCATTATTTCAAAGTTTTGATTTCTTTGGGCGTGGTCACAAGTTTTAGCCTCAAAACGAGGCTAAACTTTGGGGCAGACTAGAAACTTCTAAAATTGTCTGATTAGCTTGAAATTTTGCAATCGAAACAAAATACAAAAATAGTGATCGACCTCATACACATTCTATTCCATTTTGCCGAATTTTTGACTTCTAGTCCTTAGAATTTTATGGGAAAAACAACGGGACCGGTATTTTCGAAAAATTTGGACGGGATAACGGTGATTTTCAAAAAAATGGCCGGGATGGCGGTAATTCAAAACCTCGTACGCCCCCCACATTACTGACATTAGTAAAATAACATATGAAGAGCTGTAACTTCAGATGTATACGCTTTTTATAGGAAAAAACAGTAAGTCATATAATTCTGACTGGGCTGTTCTTAAATTTATATGAGTTTTCAGCCTTAAATGTCAATATTAATTAAAATGGAAACATGTACTTCTCAGTAATTTCTGAAATCTGAGGTTCAGATTCTTCTTAATTTGTTCTTAGGTTTAGGCCAAATTTCAGCCTCGTATTCTTATGAAATCGTTCTTATAAAAAACGTATAAGACAAGGCACGGATGTCACTCTAAGTAGACTGTAAATAACTCCCTTGACACATTTGTTAGCATTTGAAAGAATTTTGTCTCAGATGAGAGGTCACTCTTAACAAAAGTTAATGTAGGGCTAAGATCATTCCTTTTGAACGCAAATTCAACTCTATGTGTTCGTTTTGCTGCGGTGGTACCTTAATGAAAGTTATGGCTAAAGTCTATTCACGATAAGTGTGCACTCTTTTTTCATTTACCGATAACTTTTGAAGGAATTCTTCAATCTTTATAAATTTGGTATCATTGGAAAGATATTAATGAGTGGAACAATTTAAAATAAAAAAATCTTTAAAAAAATTCCAAAAATGAAGATGAAAATGAAGAAGAAAAAAATGAAGATCTTGTAGAAAAGTGCTATAACTACCATTTTCCGTGAAGTGAATCCTTGATTATCGAACGTCATTACTGTGAAAAAACTTCTCAAAAATAATCATTCAGTCAAAAGATATCAAACAAAGTTATAAGCTGATTGACGTCTAAAAACGCTGTTTTCTGCAGTTTTTTGCTGTTTTTTGGGGTCAATCACTTATTAACTTTGTATCATAAATTTATATTGAATAAATATCTTAATGAAATTTCTTCACAGTGATGATCTTCTAAGATCAAAGAATCTCTCCAGTGAAAATGAAAGTTATAGCAGTATTCTACAAGATCTTCATTTTTTTCTTCTTCATTTTCATCTTCATTTTTGGAATTCTTTTAAAGATTTTTTTATTTTAAATTGTTCCACTCACTAATATCTTTCCAATGTACCAAATTTATAAAGATTAAAGAATTCCTTCAAAAGTTATAGGTAAAAGAAAAAAGAGTGCACACTTATCGTGAATAGACTTTAGTTAGATTATTACAGTTATTAGGACCCACTACCGTCAGTAACTTTTAAGTATATTTTCAGCTGTCAAACTCAAAGAGAAGGCCCCCTATTTTGCTCTAAATAGCCTGAATTTAGCCTATATTTATATTATTTTGGGTCTTCAGAACTACAATTTCCAACCCCCCCCGGCAATTAGGTCCCATCCCTGT
>NW_027103693.1:0-5950 GCF_902728285.1 Clytia hemisphaerica | reverse complement strand
TGACCAACCAAAATGCCAAAAGCAAAAATGTCAAAACAAATGAACGTAGCTGCGCTCGTAGCCTACTCTACATTTTTATTTTTATTTAACTTGTATTTTAAGGGAAGGGCCCAGGGCAGCATCATTTGGGCCATCATGTTAGCCTCCACTGATGCAAGTTCCAGACTGCAGGTGCCGGTACGGGCTATGTAACCAGAGTTCTTCATTGGTGGGCTGGTTCTCTTTGGTCTTCTTTGTAAGCTAAATTTCTGTTTCGATGTATTATTTACTTACTTTTGATTTTCTCAATTGATTTTCTGGGAAACACCATGTGTTTTTTTTGTATCAGCTCTCATATTCTTTTGACAGTTTTCTGTTTTCTATTTCTATTTCTATTTGGTTGAGTTGCATGAGGCTTTGACAGTCTAAACTTAAACTCCTATATCAGGATTAGAACTAGGCTAGTCTTACCTCTTTTATCTTTTTACAACAATACAAGCTGATAAGTTGAACAAACACATGTGTACAGTACATTGACAAGTAATCCCGAGAGAAGTTTTATAGAAATCTGCAACAAAAACGAAAGTGGTCTATTCTGATGCTTCCCAGCGCTCTTTGCATGAGTGGAACTTCCATTTGAGGATACAATTTACACTTTTTAGTGATTTTGCTCCTAACCCAAATCTCGCAACCTCTTTCCTTAACGGAAGATGATAGAGTTTTTCAGCGTTCAGAAAAACGCAAGCAAAAATTTTTTTTCTCACAGATAGATTCTCAACAACCAAAGACATCTTTTGTCTTTGGTTGTTGAGAATCGATCTGTGAAGATAAAAAAAATTTTTGCTTTGCGTTTTTTCTGAACGCTGAAAAACTCTATTCAATCTTCCTTTAAGGTAAAGAGGTTGCGAGATTTGGGTTAGCGAGGCAAAAATCACTAAAAAGCTGGTAAAATTGTAATCCTCAAAAATGGAAGTTCCAGCCTCACTGCAAAGAGCGCTGGGAAGCAATCAGTAGAATAGACCACTTTCGTTTTTGTTGCAGATTTCTATAAAACTTCTCTCAGGGATTACTTGTCAATGTACATGTACACATATGTTGTGTCAACTTATCAGCATTGTATTGTTGTAAAGGAAAAGATAAAAGAGGTAAGACTAGCCTAGTTTCTAATCCTGATATAGGAGTTTAAAAGTTTAGACTGTCAAAGCCTCATGCAACTCAACCAAATAGAAATAGAAATAGAAAATAGAAAACTGTCAAAAAAATATGAGAGCTGATACAAAAAAACACATGGTGTTTCCCAAGAAAATCAATTGAAGAAAATCAAAAGTAAGTAAATAAATACATCGAAACAGAATATTTAGCTTACAAAGAAGACCAAAGAGAACCAGCCCACCAATGAAGAACTCTGGTCTACATACCACTGTCACCGAGCACCGTGCAGTCTGGTAACTTGCATCAGTGGAGGCTAACATGCATAGCCCTCAAATGAATGACCTGCCCTGGGCTGCGCCCTGCGGTCCTTAAAATACAAAGTTAAATAAAAATAAAAATGCTAGAGTAGAGCTACGAGCGCAGCTACGTAGTTCATTTGTTTTGACAATTTGTTGCTTTGGCATTTTTGGTTGGTCAGTCATTTGAGATGCATGTTAGCCTCCACTGATGCAAGTTAACCGACTTCACAACACAGTCTAGCGACTCCAGAAGTCATGCAACTTTTGTTGACGTCAAACCAAATGTTTCATCTTTCCGTGAACTTTGAACCCTTGGAACTTTTTTTCTATGTATGCTAAAGCGTTCCGGTTTTTACTAAATGAAAGCCCGTGATCTTAGCTTTCCAGCGGTATATAACACTGTGGACACGGGCTAGACTGCAAATTGGTAAAATGCCGAACGTTTTGCAACATTTTGAAAATTGTTTGCCGCCGGGAGAAAAAAAATTTGCAACTATCGAAGAACAAATGTGTCTGGAAACGGAGGAAAATGTATTTGGAGGCTGAAACTTTGTATCTTTATCAGAAAAAGGGTGAGGAATTCAAAAATCACAATCGCTAATTCTAATTCTTTCATTTTCATGTAGTTTTTTTAACTTTTTTTGCTTCTTTAACATGGGAATGTCCCAAAAAAATGTTTTTATTTTTGCCGAAATGGATTTTCTTTTCATTTGGGGTTTCTCCTTTCAAAAAAACTTATTCTTTACTCATAAGTTTTTGTTCCTCCATTTCCAGAGGCCCCTTGAAAATGGGTCCTACCACCTTTTTTGACTCATTTCAACCTTTTCCAAGCTATTTTCTTCAAAAAATAAAATAAAACAATGCAATGTCTTCTTTTTTCAAAAAAAGATATACCGGGTGAGCCACAAAAAAGTTTCTCTCTTTAAAACTAATTTTCTAGAAATCTGAAGATTTTAAAAGAACCATTCCTACTTTACTGGAAAGAAGAAAGATAAACTTAAATTTTGATGTGTCATTTATTAAATTTGATTAATTAGATCAAAAGTTATGCTCAATCGAATAAAAAAGTTACTTTCTGAAATTGTTAAAAAACGTTAAAAATCGACCTATCAAATTAAACAGAAGCATAATTACATGTACATCATTATCTTCGTTTACAGTCATTAAAAATGATAATTAGCTGTCTAAATGACCTTTTGTTATGTAAAGGAAAGTTGAATTTCAATAAAAGGCAGAAAATTCGTTGAAAAATTCTAAAAAATCTGGTAGAATTCATAAATGTACACCAAATATTGGTTTCGAGGTAGATCCAGCCTTACATGGACTGTATCCAATCTAAAACCGAAAATCGGGGGAAAATTTCGGTAAAAGTATTAAATTAAAGTGATTTTGATGAAGATTTTAAACCCCTTTGGCCTTTTAGTTTCGAAATTTTATGTGTTTAATCACTGAAAAATGCTTTTAATCATGTAAAGGTTATTGCGATTGCCAATTTTAATACAAAAATCTGATAGGTCGATTTTCAACGTTTTCGAGCACTTTCAGTAAGTAACTTTTTTATTCAATTGAGCATAACTTTTGATCTAATTAATTGAATTTAATAAATGACCCATCAAAATTTAAGTTTATCTTTCTTCTTTCCAGTAAAATAGGAATGGTTCTTTTAAAATCTTTAGATTTCGAGAAAATTAGTTTTAAAGAGAGAAACTTTTTTGTGGCGCACCCGGTATCTTTCGTTATTTTGATAAATATACTAAATATTTTACAAATATTTTTATATAATAATATTTTAACACCATCAAAGAATTCTCCCTCTAAATTTGAGGTCTAGCTACACAAGAAAAAGAGATATGCAAAATTTAAGAAGCATGATTGGAAAATTTCTTTTTTTTTCTTTTTTGACACATTTTTCGAATTTTTCCAAGCTATTTTCCTAACCTTTTTTTTGACATTTTTAGCCTGGGGGGGGGTACTAGGGTTGGTGAATGAGGGGTATGTGCGGACGGGACCTCCGAAAACCGACCCTTAGAGAGACCAAATTTTAGTGAAAAAGTGACCCTTAGAGAGACTTTTTCGAAAAATTTTCCCTGATTTTCAAAAATTTCCTACCCTTAGTGAGATTATTTTGTAATTTTTTCTCTCAAAATCAAAATTTTTTTATAAAAACCGTGATTTTTCCCACCCTTAGAGAGACTGCTTTGAAATTTCCTGATTTCTGTAACCCTTAGAGAGACTTTGAAAGGTGAAAAACCCGACCCTTACCGTCCGCACATACCCAGCACCTATTTTTGCCTAAGTACCCCCCCCCCCTGGGATTTTTAGTCAAATTTTGGACACTAAAATTTGAATATCTTTATAACCACTAATCCTCTGGAGGCCTATGACCCCTCATTTTCTTTCTTTTTCAAAGCTCTACAAGATAGGATAGATTTTGAAAAAAAAATTAAAACTTGAAAAATCTTCTGGAGTTGCTAACACAGTCAGACAGTATCTAATTAAGTGTAGGGGGGGTTTTCACTTTCACGGTATGACGGTATTGGGCCTGTTTACCCCCGGTAAATCGCTATTACGAGATAAAAACGACGGGATTACGGTATTTCATTTTCTACCGGTATCGGTAAATTGCCTGTTTTTTTGTCGGTATTTCGATATTTTTATCAATAAAAAACGGTATTTCGGTATAAAACTATTTACCTTTTAGTTTCTTCATGAGCTTCATGCAGAAAAATTTTCTAAAAAGATAAGTCTATTCCGCTATTTTAACCAGTAAAATTTTCTTGCTCGCTTCGCTCGCACAATCTTGGATGTCCTATTGACTTAGTCATGGTGAGGTTATTCAAAATAAGCATAACTTTACGATATCTAAACAAATATTTTCGTTATTTTTCTGCGGGCGCATTTTTTTAATGACAACTTTTGTGATGCAAATACTGCATACAACGAATGAGTCTAGATAAAATTTTCTCCGTCAGCACTAAATGATATGGTCGTCTCTCCGTATTCACTTATATTGCTACTACAATACAATACACTGATACTGCAGTAACTTAGAGACAGTAAAGGCGGTATTTACTCCTTCAATAATTAGCAAAAGTAGGTAGTTCTAAAAACATCTTGTGCAGCATCGAACGATTAAAAAATAATTCACATCATGATGCACATGATGGGTTTTCAGGCAATCTAGGCATTCTAAATTTTAAATTTTTTCTTGGGCGAAACTCTTGGAACGCTGCACCGGGTATGGCAGGTACGTCGTTCGCCCTACCATATTTTTCTTTTTGCCAACAAATGGTCAGTGTTAAATAAAATCAAAAATTGTGTTACCAAACAAGGCATACTTGGCTAACAATAGCGTATTAAGGCCGTTTTCAATAACAAAGGAGAGCGAAAATTGTCGAAAAATTTTTGCGCTCGCTCCGCTCGCGTTATTATTTTCCATTTATTTTATTTCCTCCGATAGGGGGTTAAACATTGGAATTTGCGTACTTTACTTGTACCACAGCACCACCTCTATGAAGCCTGTATTAAAGTCTACGGCTTCTCAAACCATGATTGGCCCAAACCTCGATTGTAAATTAATTCTCAATATAAAAGACATCCTACGGGTCTGCGAGGAAGAAATCATTGGGGGAAAGGCTTAATTTTGCATTTGCATTTGCCTCCCCCTCCCGTAACAAGCAAGTAACTTTGGCGCGGCAGACCTAAAATATTGCTTCATGAAAGCTCAGATAGCTGTAATGTAAAAGAGGCCTTAAAAAGTCGACGATATCGAGAACAAGGTCACAAAACTAGCAAAAAACTTTATATATTGGCGAAAATGTTTGGTATAAGAATAGGTCAATTTGTTTAAAAGAGACCATAAAAAGGTTAAATTTAGTCCAATAAGGTCACAATCGTTTAACCAAAGATGTAAAAGCAAAATTGGTTCGACTGCGTGAACGTGAAAATGGTTTTTTTCGCGCGTGAATTCGTGAATTGGTAAAAATTTGTGCGTGAATATACCTGAATTGAGGGTTGACTGGAGGGCCTCATAAAGTACAAGACTTGTTTGTACAGTTTCTAATTTGACGACCCTGCCTATGCCCCGGACAGTCCGGGGCAAATGTCTGGGGTCTGAAAAAAATAACTTTTTCCCCGGACCTACGTCCGGGGCTCCAATTTTTGCGCCATAAATTTACCCGAGACGTATATCGTCGAGCACACTTTAAAGCCCGCGTGGTCAGCGATTCTATAAAAAGCGACCGCGCTGGCTGTCTGGGGCGTCCGGGGTAGTATCTCAAAAACAAATAATACGGACCCCGGGCACGCATCAAAAAAACCCCGGACTGTCCGGGGGCATCATAGGCAGGGTCGTCTAATTTGTTACTACACAATAGATTTGATAACTGAAAATTCATTATTTTTGAGAAGAAAAAACATAAATATAATATCGGTATCGGTATTAGGCTTCCTTCACCGACGGTATTACGGTATTTGACCCAAAATTTTGTCGGTATGACGGTATTTAAGACCCCTGAAAC
>NW_027103692.1:0-21285 GCF_902728285.1 Clytia hemisphaerica | reverse complement strand
TTCTACATAGTCATTTCTAACAACATCTGTTCGTGTTGTTTGCCAATGCCCTTCAATGCGATTCGGTTGTCCACCATCGTCTTCACCAATCTTTTGTGTATTCAAATTAATGAGAAAAGCGCCGGTTATATCAAACATTGCGTCCTCGATATCCGTAAGGTTGCTAAGAAATTTTAAGATAATACTTAGAAGACCACCATCTAATTCGGCACCGATGTCTTTTCCCAGTTGGATAAGAGACTTGATGGAATTCTTCATATTTTCGTACCCTTCTTTAGACTTGTGTAATTTCTCATATCCATACATGTGCATCCCGGTCATCAATAGATCCAATACGCTATCTAAATCTCCACTTTTAGTAGATTTGCTTTGAAGTGTTTCTCTAGTTTCTCCTATAAAATTGAATAGAGATAACTTTTTGCTGTGAGAAAGTTCTGAAATATCGAATTGTTTTATGAATTAATCTGGTGGTAAGCTGTGACTAAAAAAAACAAAAAACTTCAAAATATTCAAATTTCATCCACTGGGTGTTCCGTCTTCACAAAGTTTAAAAAGAGGCTTTTCTATTCCAAAGTTCAGCAAATTTCGATGTAAGGTTCTTGGCTACCTTGTAGAATAAAGTCAAAATTTAGCAGCAAAGGATTTGAAAAAGTCCTCTCATTTTAATAAGCTTAAGCAAGGATTTGATATGGAGTCTGTCAAGTCCGTGCCTATTCCTTCATTAACAAGCAAGGATACCTTTAAAGGGGCGAGTTGGTTACGTAAACGTGTTTGATAAATGAGATTGAACACTTTCTGATGAAGGTTTTTTAGGTGTGGGTGCATATTGAGCTTGGTAAGTTTCGCTACCATCGCACACGTAAAAGCCATCCCAATCTGGTACCTAAATAAAAAAAAATTTTTTTCTTTATTTGAAAAGATCAACATAGTGTCCTAGTAGGTTGGTTTCCCTCCCTTGAAAATTGAAAAAAAATCCCTCTGCCCCCCTCCCTTTTAGTTCCCCTCCCTAAGGTTTTTAAAATAATCCCCCCATCCCTTGAAATTTTTTATTGATTTTATGCTCATAACATAATACTGCTTCTATTCATGTTTATCTCGTCCCTATATACAAAGACAAAATGTAAATTGTCACCACCTCGAATATAAAAACACTATTACATGTTTTTAGCTTGAAGTTGAACAGATATATTTTATGTTTTTATGTTTGAAACCAGAGAACAGAAAATTTTTTGATCCCCCCCCCTAGAATTTTGAAAACGATTTTGCCCATCCTTTTATGAAGAAAAAAAACTCAACATACTTATTTTCACTGTTTTTCGAGCATTTTGCCCATTTTCCTAAGAAATCGGGTATTTTAGAGTCTGCAAAGCCTTAAAACTTGTTCTTAACATTTTGGCCATCGAAGCCTTATGTTCTTATATAGCTTGTTCTTATAATAAAACGCGTGTAATAGGGTTACTGATGGAGCCAGATAAGTTGTTCGATATATTCGAGTTACGGAGGTGTGAGTTACGGAGAATGTATTATTGGCCAAAACTTAGTCGGCCCTAAGTGACTAAATTTTGGCTTGGTGACTAAAATTAGGGCCGAATAAAAATTTGGGCCGACTAAAATTTGGGCCGAAAAGTTTAAAATGGCAAAACTTAGAGTTTGCCCAAAGTGAGTAAATTTTGACGGGGACTTGGGCCGACTAAAAAATTGGGCCGACTAAAAATTTAAAAATGGCCAAAACTTAGTTATTAGTTTGCCCAAAGTGAGTAAATTTTGACGAGGTGACTAAAATTAGGGCCGACTAAAAATTTGGGCCGACTAAAAATTTAGAAATGGCCAAAACTTAGTTATTAATTGGCCCTTAGTGAGTAATTTTGACGAGGTGACTAAAATTAGGGCCGATTAATAATAATTAAGGCGACATATTAAGGCCAACAAATTTTGACCGATAAGGTAAAAAAGATTTCCTAGAACAAAATGGTTCAAAAAATGGAAGTTACCTCGAGGTTACAGGTGATTTTGAACTTGGGCATCAGGCTGCCACTACTTTCATAATCAAAGGAGAAAAGCAACGGCTGAGCAAAGTGGACATATTCTCCTTCGTAAGTGGCAATAATTCCAGTGTTGCCGTCCGGTAATTCAATACTAATCTGTCCGGTTACTTGGGTTGTTGTTAAGAAATTGTCTGCTTTTCGGATGAACTCGCCTAATTTGCCATTGTTCTTGAAGAAATTTGTCATACCAATGATTTCGCCACGTGGCTTCCAGAACGACATAAACTCGATAATTCCACTCACCCTGTAATTCTTCTTTTTCGCTAATAAATGAGTAGAATCGATATTTAACGTGGATAGCCTCATAGGCGTAGCGAGATCCCCTGCAAAATTTATGGATGAGAGCGGTTTTGTACGACACTGTAATTATTGTCTTTGTTTTATCAAAAGATAATGAATATGTCATAAAAACGCCTGCACACCCCCATAAATTTTGCAGGGTATCTCGCTACGCCTAATGCAGTAATCTATTGTCTATAATAGACGTCACCCGCGTTTTTTCTACGCAATTAACGTCTATTCCACTTTGCGACTTTTTCGAATGTTTGGAGCCGGGTTTTCAGGTTCTAAACATTCGATTTTTTGACGTCACTTTTAACTCTAGCCCTGCAGGTAGCGAAAAAATCAAATTTGCGTCATAGCACTTGAAAGACTATTTTTCAGAAAATCGTCAAGTGGAACTCACTAAGAACGAGATGAAAATCCCGATTTTTAGTAGGTGCTTGCTACTCTTGTCTCCATAGACGCCCCCCCCGCTAATTGGTAAGAGAAAAAAAATCCATCCCCCGCTCTTATTAAGACCCCCCGTAATTAAATTCGAATAATTCATATTTTTACAGTTAGATAGAAAACTTCTTAAAATTTTCCTTTTTGTTAGTATTGGTTCTAATTTACGTGTTCATTTTAAAGTTCTTTTTTGTGGAAATTAATACAGTTAAAAAATTCTTTCTTCAAAATTACCCCCCCCCCTCTTATTTCATCCCCCCCCCCCGCTTAATAGATTAGAAAATTTTCTACCCCCTGCTTATTCGGACCCCCCCCCGTCTTTCGGGACAAGAGTAAGTATCTAGGATTTTAGGACAGTTCATTCCATTGTTTTCACGGGGGGATTTTCTTAAATTTAAACATTATCGCTGAATACAAGGATGCACTAGCAACAATAAATCTAGGCATTTGAAAGTATTGTTTGTGACCCGTAATTAGAGGTTTACGTCAGACCTGCATTCGGGGGGGGTGGGGGTGGTGGGTAAACAGCAGTCAGTGGGCAAACCAAACGGAGCAAAAATGTTGGGTACGAAAAAGTCAGGGTCTTTCTTGACAGTGTACCTTTTATCGGGAATATTTTTCAAAGAAGCTAAAACCAAAAATCACGACGAAAACAACTTCCTGTCAAATTTTTAAGACCAAGGAAACTACTGAAACTGAAATTCAACCTTTTGAGGGACTAAAACCGGAATTGTTTACTTTATTCTAAAAGGGGAACTTAATTCTAAAACAGTGTGTGTTTACCATAGATTGTATGATATTAAGAGTTCATTCTAACGGGTAAGAACATAAAAAAAATCACTTAAAATTTCTTACAAAGTAATATCATATTATACTAACCTTCCACATGGCCAATGGAAACTCCCAACACCAAAATGATTGCTTGAAAAAAAAAAAAAATAAAATTTGTGTTTGAAATTACGTTCTAAACATGAGCAGTATTTATGCCTTGTGAGTTTCAAGCCCCTAAAATTTTGCCGCCGTCGAACGCGTTATGTGCTTATATAGTTTGCTTCTTATATAAAAAATGTGTAATTTAGTTTTGAGTCTCAACGATATTAATGCCTGCCCTTTTTTGGAAACAGACTTAGGACAAAAAGATACACGTTTTTTTTTAATAAGGAACCTTAACTTTGCTCTGAGCCTGGAGTCCCTTATTTTTACAGAGAATATCAGCCTCAAAGTTCCTTATCGAGTTCCTTATTTACATAACTGCTCAGTTTGGATTCGCAAAAATTGGATTCCTTAAAACTTGTTTTCTTATTCTCAGCCTGAGCAGTTCCTTAACAATTCCTTATTTTTTGGACCATTTTCAGCCTCGAGTTCCTTATAAACGTGTTCCTTATAAATGTACTAAGTATAAAAAAAAATCGAAAACAATCCTTACCAGTTAATAGCTGCATCTTCAGCATTTCGCCTTTATTTACCACCAAAACCTTTTGTTTGGATCTGAATGTTGATATTACTTCGATCTATGAATGATCAGTGTAATGAAAAACCCTCTAAAAACGATCCCTATTTATACTTTTTGCTAATGAGCTATGTACCTTTTCTCCAGAAAAATATAATTAAGAGAGTTAATTGAGACTATCAATTAACGTGTTTTTATAAAGAAGAAATTATTATAAGAACATAGGGCTTCGATGACCAAAATATCAAGATAATGCTAAGAACATTTTAAGGGCTTTGTGGACTCTCTCTTTGTGGCTTAAAACTCAAAAAAGTTAAGAACATCCGAAGGTTTCAAAAATTTTGAGTGTTATAAAAAAAATGTATTTTAATTATACCCTTTTTCTAATGAGCTATGCACCTTTTCCAGACAGATTGCGTTAATTGAAGCAATTATGCTTTATTCCCTGTCTGATTCGTCCGAATTACTTTAGGCCGTCAACCAACGATCGCGTGTGAAAAAAACAACTGAGACCCAAGACACATTATTTTTCATTATCTTACAAATCAAATTAACTGTCCTTTTGTTAATTATTGCCAGGATTGTCTAGCTTGTTCACGGTTCAGTGAGAATTTATCTCTTGTCTGCCTAAAATGTTTTATAGTGCACTAAATCCTAATCTTTGTCTTGCTTCTTTACGGTCTGGTGATCTTGTTTACAAATAACATGTTGAGTTTGAGGTTCCATTTGATGTCTTTTGTGGTCCACCGTTGGTATTAATTAAATCAAGATGTTAAAATGATAATGGTGCACTTTTCTGTCACGATATCCAAATGAAGTAGCCGATATTAGACTAGCAAAACTGGCCTATTATTAATCACGTCAAAGGGCAGGGACATAAGGGCGACAGGCGTTTGCTAAAATAGGAGCAGCGCAAGCAAAAAAACAAATTTCCTTCCTAAGCTTATCAAGCTCCTTTTCACACGTGGCATCGTTCCACTGGCGTGCCCGTCTAAGCCGATATTTGAGTGATCAAAGGCGCCAGTGGCAAAAACCGCCCAGCTGGCACACAACGCCAAAACAACGTCCATTTGACATTCATAACGTCCAAATAACGTTATTTGAACGTTAAACCAGGGGCTCTCGGTTCAAATGTCCACTCCTTTAAATGTTTTATTCAGTCCATAGATGTTCGGTTATCCGACCGGTCTTTAGGGCAGGGAAAAATGAACCTACATTAAAGGAAGAAATTTTGGCGGGAATTTGATTTGGCGGATGGCCGAAAAAATTAAATTTGGAAGGAATTTTAATTTTGGTTGCAGGAATTAGGGTCAAAAATGATAGCAAAATCGTTAAAACCCAATTTTGGAGCCTAAAATAGGATGAAATTTGGCGGTACGTTAGGGAGCGGTCATTAAGTATGGAACTTGGTAGGGTGGAAGATATTTGGGTAGGGTATGAAAATTTTCCTCTTTATTTTGGTAGGGTATGGAAAAAAGATTGTAGGTTTGGGTAGGGTATGAAATCTTTTGACAACCAATATCTCATCAAAATACGGCGAGTTGGAAAGACGTTTTTCAGATAGTTTTCAGATCGTTTAAAAAACCTTGTTGTTTTTGTTTTACATTTCCCATAGAATATCTATGGAATTTCACTAAATTTTAATAAAGGGAAATTTGAAAATATTAACCCACTTTTCATGGAACGAGACAGATGATGTGGAATTTTTTGGATACAACAATTTTGTTCTTGTAGAGACACCACTTTTGCGTCGTTATTTCATGTACTCATAAACCTCGTTGATAGGGTATAAAAGTTATTACCTCTCTTTTTTTCAGGGTAAGAAAATTTTGTGCGAATTTTTGTCAGGGTATATAATTGAAAGTCCCCCTAAAAAAATTTTCTTTCCGCCAAAATTTCTTCCTTTAATGTAGGTTCATTTTTCCCATGTCCTAAAGACTGGTCGGATAACCGAGTGGAGCAACACAATGCAAAAACTGTTCTTGATTGCCCACCATCTCTGGTTTCCTTGTTGATCATCCAGCATCCCCAGGGGGTATTTTTTCAATTTTTCAGGGGATATAAAAAATTATTTGAAAATTTCTGGGGCCTAATAAAAGACTGATTTTTTAATGTCCACCGTCACTTTAAGGTACGAAAAGAAATTTTCCAAGAGTTTTCTTTGCAAATTTTGCCTTTTTCGAGCGGGTATCCACACGCTTTCAAGAATTATTGACTTGAAAAGGTTCTTCCACCCCCCCCCTCTCCTGTATGCTGTATGGATTTTTAATGGAACAGCCCATTGCTGGTGATCCATCTGTTCAACTTTCTGGTGATTTATAAAAACACCCCTGTCTCTTTGTGAGCCGGTAAGAAATTCTTTACAGATGGAGATGGAAAAGAGGTTGTATTCATACCCGTTTCAAATAATGCGGTGAAAATTAATTCTTATAATTTTAGCAATTCATGGCAGATGTTGGAATTTAGAAGACCTGGCTACATTTGATATGATCCTTTAGTTATCGTAATATTTCAAAAAGGGAAATTCCTACGAAATCTTATAACCACAAACGATTTGGAAGCGCTCTAAATTAGGTTGGAAGGGTAGAGTTTTAAAAGGCTAGACTTAAAACTTACGGGCTTAGAATCTAAGGATCCAAAAGTTAAAAATGGTCCTAACATAGGGCTCAGAATATAGCCTGGAAGTCTATAAACCCCTCCCGACCTGAAATACTCGAATTTATCAATTAGCCCAAAAGCGACTTTCTCGCCCGAACTCCAAATTTCGAAAAACGAAGAAATAAGCTAATTCTCAATAGACTTTGACCATGATTGTACGCCTTTTCTCGGGAAAAATATCCTTACCTTTCCAGCCCGGTGGAACAACCGTAAAGTGGAGGGGCTAAAGGCTCAAAATGAGAAAAATTCGCCAGGAGTCGGAGAACAAAGTCTATTTTGCTTTCACGCCGAGCCTGCTTTCTCATTAAGCATGAAAGCTCAGTTTCGTTTTTTAACAAGGATGAAATTTAAGGATATTTTTCTCACCGGGCCTTACTGGGAGTGTGACATTGAGTTAATGCAGGTTTGGAGTTGTGTTAAAAATACAATTTAGCTCTCATTAATCCTTCACCGTGAATTTGCTTTATCGTCAGTTGTAATACTTGCCGATTATCTTTTCAACGAAGTTTTTTTATCAAAGTTAAAGCCTTTGTTGAGAAATCACAGATTAAAATAATCAGCGCACCTTTCTGTAAATGGTTTTAGGTCAGTGGGTGTTAGGAAAATTGGAAAACCTGAAAGTTTAATACCCCTTGAACTGCGAATTTAAGAATTTTCAATCAATCCTCATGTTTAGACTGCTTGAGTGATTATTTGAATACACGTTTTTTTAAGGAACAAACTATAAGAACATAAGGCTTTGATTTGGTCAAAACGCTATGAACAAATTAAGAACATTTTTAAGGCTTTGCGGAAACTCAAAAAACCCGCCAAATTTTTAAGGAAATGGGTTAAAATGGTCACAAAATGGAGAAAAATAAGGCATTTTAAGAACATTTTTAGGCTTTTTAAAACCAAAAAGTTAAGAACAACCCAAGACTTCAAAAATTTGAATGTTCTTATAAAAGGAAAACTTTTTCGGCCAATCCGCCAAATTAAATTCCCGCCAAAAGGGATATCCTCTTTATAGAAAATTGTGTAATTATGAAAGCTTTCTTCCTAAAGGGAAGCCTTTAGCTTGAAATGGATAGAAAGCGACAAGATCATTTTATTGAATAAATCAAAAATTTGACTTAATTTGTAGGTCTAACTTTGGTGTTCATTTGAATGGTGAAATTCATAGTTGTTCCAATGATCATGTTTACAGTTTACAAGTATTATTTTGTTTATAAGTCAATTCTCACAGTGTTGATTCATTGAATTCGCGTAACCAGAAGCTAAAAGGGTCAATTCACATAAACCCGAAACCAGATTATACCAATTGAAAGCTCTCGAAAAAAGATCAAGAGGCTTTTAAGTTCGAACATAACGTATTTCGTTTTGAACGTAACTGATTGTAAATCGGGGGAATGACCCGTCAAACCAACTTTTACGCAAGGTGCTAATTTTCATAAAAAAATCACGGGTCCTAAAGGTTACTCCCTACTATAGGTATTTAAAGAGTGTTCCTCCGACTTTTTCTTTTTTGGGGGAGGAATCTTTTTTGTCCCTTTTTCCCCTACTAAGTTTTTTTTTTTCAATTTAAGATATATCTAAAAAATTTATATACTACTTACTTTACAAGTATTTAGTTTAAGTTCATTTTTTATGTTCGTTGCAGAATTCTTTTTGGTCGTTTACTGGAAACTCTAAAAGTTTTTAAAGAGAACCTTAACGGTGACCTGCAAATTCCATTTGAGGGAGAAAAGTTCTTTTGGAACGTTTATATCCTGTTGAATGTTTTTAATTTGCTGGAAAACTTGTCCAACCATGACCTGCGATTTTCGTTGAAGAGAAAAAAGTTCTTTGAAAGAAGAGGAACTAAAAAGTTGTAAAGTTTAAGGATAGAAATCTCAACCGTGAGCGTACCTCGAAATTCATTGGAAGGGAAAAAAAGCTCTTGGAATGAGAGGAATTAATTATTCCAAGAAACAAGAAATCCGGTCAACGAACTTTCCCTTTTCCTCTTCAATTTCCGAAAAACAGGAAATTAGTGACCCAAAAAAAGAAATGTCGAAAGAAATGTTTTGATACCCTGGGCTGAAAGGGATGTTTCTTTATCCATCAATTTTTACTGTCAGTCAGTATGTGATAAGCACGCTATGCTGCTAGTGGGAGTTTTCGAAAGACGAGAAAGTTTTAATCATTTTTTTTTTCAAGTACAATATTTATGTTAAATATTAAAATAAGGCTAAGTACTGCTTAATGACTTTTTTGGAAGTTTTTTAGTCCGAAAAAGCCAATATTTATGATTAATTGCTTCATCCAAGACCAAAAATACTGGATTACATTTTTCTGGGGATAGAGAAAAAAAAAACGACTACTAAGGTTTGGCATTTTGGAAGCTTGGAGTAATTTCGTTAGCTTTGCTACATGTTTTTTTTTTCTTTATAAGCACTTATTAGTATATCTAGACTCAGAAATGCCAAAAATTCAAGCATATGCTAAGCATAAACTTGAGCCTACTAAAGAAATTTCCAATTTTGGCTGTTTTTGGCTAGGGTTTCACAGATTTTCGAAATTTCCCCTAAAATTTAGATATAAGCACCCTTCAAGCATTTTTCAGCCTTGTCAATCACTCGACCTAAGCATCTCCGAGCCAGTTTTGGATTTTGTATGCTAAAAAACACAAGCTAAAATAGAATCATCTCTACTTAACTAATGAAATTATCAATCCGAAAAGTTCTAAAAACTCTGGGAATCGAGCTTAACCTAATCTTAATCTGTGGAGTGTTGTTTTACTGTAATTTTATTGGTTAATTTCTGATAGGCTTGACTCTTGTTATCCTTTTAACGCCTCAAGGGTTACCGTAAGTTGGTCTAATGTCGACATCCCTCTTCTAATTTCGACACCCTTCTTTGCAGATAGGAATAATATGAAGGTCAGAAATACCGATAGAGATTACTCTCTGATTGCTAAGCAAAGAAAATTAGTTTCAATCAGCGATTCTGACCTTCCTATTATTCCTGTCTGCCAAGAAGGGTGTCGAAATTAGAAGAGGGATATCGACATTAGACCAACTTATGGTATTGGTTTAAGTATTATGTCTAATCTATAGCCGTAGTCTGTAGTGTGTTTGTTTGTTGGTTTGTTTTTTTGTGTGTCACTTTCGTTTTCAATGTTTGTTTCTTTAAAGAGACTTTTATTTTGTTCTTGCTCCACAAATTTGTTTAAATATTCGCGCCGTTTTATAAAGACTTTGTTTTGATTGATAGATAGACTTTTTTTTTTTTTTTTTTTTTTTCTTTTGTTTTATTTTTTCGAATGTAATTAACGACCTTATTTGATTTGAGACATTCGATTCTTTTCAAAACAAAAGAAATTTTTTAAACAGAATCTGTTAAAGAAAAGAACAAATATAAAATAAAAACACAAGAAAGTTTGTTAGAACAACAGCAACATTAAATGCGGTAGGCGGTAAAAGGCGGTAAAAAGGCGGTAAAAAAGAATCCTTTCTTCGTAAAAACGGACCTTTAAACATGTATGTCGATAATTATTTGCTGTAAATCTAAGTCATTGTTGAATTGAAAGATTATGAAGTTATGACGAAGTTATTTTATAAAAAAACAATATAAAATTGCGCTATCTATCACGCTTTTTGTCTGCGTGTCCTAGCTGCCTTCCCGGGGGACTATGGTTGCGAGCTGACTTTTGGCCCTGCCCCTCGGACCCTTAGCAGAATAAGAGGAGAAGAAACAAGGGAAATTGTGTGAATTTTAATTCACTTTTTGGAACTAATTTGACCAAATTTCTATCTTTCTGGGGCAAAAGATTCTTAGTGGGACTGAAGTTTATTTTCCGATTTTTCAAACTGCCATGTTTCAAAAAGGCACACTTAAGGCTGGCACTACCTATACCCTTCTCTTGCCAGTATCCCCTCCCCCGGCTGCCTCTTTTCGAAAATAGGGTGTCATGTCTATTATTTCACTCCCGCTTATCTTGACATCAAAGTTTCCTAAACATCAAGAACTACGGCAAATATAACGCGAGCGAAGCGGAAAAAAAATCTAATTGCAGAGCCGTCTCGGACGTCGCTGGTCGCCGTATGGTGTAATTTGGGAATGACGCCCTTTCTTTTTCTGATTATTTTCGCCACAAAAACTTTTTCAAATATGGTTAAAAGATGCGTCACCCGGGAGGGATGAGTCAAACTTTGAAGAGAATTCTTCCCTTTAATTTTATTTCATCGTGTTTAAGCCACCTTCCCACATCTCAAAGGACTTTAAATGCGTTCAGCAAACACTAAACCGGCGTGCGACGCGGTACCGCTAGTCTTACTAATGCAATAAAAAAATTTTATTTGGAATAATTTGTGGTAGGGACAGCCCCATTTTATGTCCCCTATCGTCAATCCATAGACAATTTTTATTACGAAATAGAATACTGGAAATGAAACTTTTTTAAATGAAAAGTAATTTATGAATTTATGATTTTTTTTCCTACTATGTTATAATGACGACGTTTACCCTCAGGTTGTGATGTTGTCAAGCTTCTTTTTTTCGCTACTTCAAATTTTGCCATAGTTTGAAGAGTTCCCAATAACATTTCTGGTTGTTCGAAACTAATTGTTTTTTTTAAGAAATTGGAAAATCGCCAGGCCAGGTGTCTTGAACTTTCGCTTAAGCTTTCGAGCTTGAGGGCAGGAAAATACGAAAAAGTAAAATTTTATAAACATTGCATTATTCTTTCGACTTCCAACAAGCCAATGTGCACCGCATACTTAGTAATTAGCTAATATAGCTTGTGGCAATTTACCGATGAGACTAATCTATTATTATATTTTGTGTTTTAGATAACCAACATTTTTATTCAAACAAATACACACGATGTCATCGTTTACAGACAACACTAGCCTAGCGACAAGCTCCCCTTTCTTATCAACGATCGCACAACAAACGAACAAACCAGATGACGACGAGAGTCTCATTTCACAAGATGGTGTAAGCACAGGTTAGATTATTTCTCTTTCTTATCTTATATTGATCTTGATCTCCAAGACTTAGCTCTAGTTTAGACGGTCTACTTTTCGTCATGCCTATTTTCAAATTGCATGTTAAAGTCGTCATAAAGTGGGCTGTCTAAAGTCAATACATTGCCCTCTTTTGACGTCAATGTAATGACTTCTTTAAATCTTTTTCAAGCAAAGGTTTTAACTGCCCACTTTGTGCCCAATTTTTGCCTTCTAACAAATAGAAGAGGTATAAAAAGACGGATGTCTAATCTAGAGCTTATGCGCGTTAAAGGCGTTTTAGCGTAGACCAGATTTCTTTGTTTGAGTCCTTCTTGAAATCAAGCAAGTGCTATAATTCACTGAAAGCTGAAAAGCTCTCTTTTTTCAAACGTCTAACCCAACTGGCAGACGACGTTGTTTTAGCGTTTATCTAACGTTATATGGACGTTGTGAACATTAAATTGACGTCGAAACAACGTTGTGTGCCAGCTGGGAAATCACAGACATCTACAAAAACGCAGGCGTTATAGTATAAGGACCACGAATCGGTTAGTGGATGCCAGCAGTCTACCTTTTTCGTTAAACTATGCAGCTTTCTTTTTGCTACCCTAAGTGTCGTTTTTGAATTGACTGGATAGTTACACTTCCTTCTCAAAGACCAGCCAGTGGGGAGTAAAAATAAGACTGATGGCGATTCATATTTCCATGTTTCTTATGGCTGGGGATTTGAATTCCATTGTTTTCCTAGCCAAAAGATTCAGTGGGGATGTAAAAAATAGCATAATATTTTGGGGATTAGCTCATCTGATTATTTTCAGCGGAGACAAAAGTAGAGTATAATTTTCCACTGGGGGCGTTCTATTTTTCTAGTGGGAAGGGTTCCCAATTTGGGTCTGTGAGGGGGTGTGACAAGGTGTATGGGTTGCTAAATGTCAGTAATTAACATTAATTAGGTTATTCATCAAGCTTCTCTCATTAAATAACTCTAATATCTTTTATTCATTGCACTTTTGGATCTAGTAACTTCTCTAGTAACAACCAGTAACACAAAAACATCGTGCTATGAAATTACGGGACATTTAAAAGTGCACTCGTCTTTGACCTCGATTTTTATTCGTTGCACTTTCGGTTGAGTTTTGCATCTAATAACTTCTCCAGTAACACAAAAACATCAGGCTGCTGGCACCGACTTACACGAGTCTCTTGCACATTTCTATCCATCAAATCTCTTAATACACCATTGTATCATCACTGTTGTTATGTCATAATTTCATTTTTCACTTCCACATGTCCTTAATATCGATCAAAAATCGTTAACACATGGCAGTCGATCGCCAAAGCTTCACAAAACTCGTAAGAAAACGCACAAAAACATCCATTCATTCGCGAATGCATATGTATTTACTTTCTCCTACATACTTCATAGCCATGATACTAAAAACCACTCTCTCTCCTTCCCTCCTCAGGTGAGCTTGCCTTCATAGCTATCTCCATGACAATAATGTCTCTCTTGGTTGTTCTTGGCAACATATTCGTCATCATTATCTACTACAAAAACCGCAAACTCCAATCACCCAAAAACTTCTTCATTTTATCACTGGCTGTGGCGGACATTATTATCGGGCTCATTCCGGTTAACTTCTATACCGTATATCTTATGTTCGGATACTGGCCGATGGGCGTTATCGTATGTAACGCCTGGCTTGTGATCGACTATTGGGCGTGCACTGTATCCACCCTAACACTCTTAGCGATCTCGTATGACCGGTTCTACTTCACATGGTTTCCCGTAAAACATCGAGTTCAATGCAACAGGGCGTATATCAAAAAAGTTATAACCTTTATTTGGATTTTGGCGTTTTTGATTTGGGCGCCCGCTATTTTAGGGTACCCGCATGCTGTTGGGCAACACACGGTACCCCATGATCAGTGCTACATTCAGTTCCTGTTAGAGAACGGGTTTGTAACTTTTATTACGGCTTTTTGTTCGTATTACGGCCCCGTTCTGTTCACGACAATCGCGTACGGTTTGGTTTCCTATCGATTGGTTAATATGGGAAGAACTTCGACATTTGTGAGGAAGGTGAAACCACGAGTTGTCATGGTTGCAACACAATCACAATCACAAACGTCAGCACCTGCTGCTATGCCAACAATGACGTCACAAGAACAACAAACTGAAGCAACAGACGGTATTTCTGTTATACCGTCAACCGTCACGACGGCGGTAGTCGGACCGACAAAAAGTGACAATCGATCCACTGTGAGAAGGGTTGAGAAAAATCGGCAACAAAAGAATGCCAAAAAAGGCTTACAACTTTTGCTTTTAATCATTGTTGCTTTTTCAATCTCCTGGATGCCTTATTACCTGTCAACAGTCATTGTTTCAAGTCAGAACATAAGGCTGCCCGAGCGTTTATGGCGGTTTTGTTATATCGTTGGTTGGGGAAATTCATTTTTGAACCCTCTTTGTTATGCATTTGGAAGCAAACATTTCAAGAAAGGATTTATTGAGTTAATCACTGTGCAAGGTATAAACAAAAGATTAACTATGCAATTCGTTAATTGTTCATTATACTTAACTTTGTTCCCTGTTGTAGTATCAGCTTTTTTGTGCTTACTGGCGGCCATCAGTAACGTAAAGAAAGCCTGCGATACACCGGGACGAGATTCGATTATTATACCGTGATCGAAACATGAAGTATTGATTCTTTTAGAAGAAGCACCATGCCTATGGGTTTTAGCTTAATTGAATAAATTTTCGCGTGGACTTTTTTTCGCGAATTGAAAATTGAAAATTTTCGTGTGGACAAAATTTCGCGAATTGGCCTCCTTTTCACCCAATCTTTTTCATTTTCCCTAAGGGTTTTTGCCAAAATTCGGATTTTAAGGACTGATTAATGCAAAAATAGTCATTATTTGCAAAAATTAATCAATGTGAAATTTAATTCACTTATGCTATTTGGTTTGGTCTGGCGAACGGTAAATCACCATTGACTGGGTTTAACTCAAACAGATGATTAACTATGAATTCGTTGATACTTTTTTACCCCCTTTCTCACAGACTCGTTAAGGTTTTTTCAGCCAGTGGGGATAAAAATAACGGACTGAAACTCGATGGTGATGGGTATTCCAATATTTTTTATGTCTTCAATTCTTTTGTTTTCAAGTCAGAAAATTCAGTGGGGATTGGAAAAATAGTTTTGCAGTAAGGATTGGTTTATTTGATTATTTTCAGTGGGGACGAGAATTGGAGGATAATTTTTGACCGTGGACGATTTTTTGGACAATTTTTCCATTGGGAAGGGTTCCTAGTGGGTCTGTGAGAAGGGTATGTTTCAAGATAATCTTTCGAAAAGTAAGAGGAGGAAGCTTTTTTATATTATGTAAAAATATTGAATATATATTAAAATGTTATTGAATTATTTACATTAAAATATTATTTAATTTGAAATTATACAAAATAATGAAAAAGTTTTTAATTACATTAAATATTAATAAATATTTGATGAGAGCCTTTATATGATGTCAAGATTTTTTTCGGTCAATTTCTCATATAAATGTCAACCTTCTACAGGTTTTTCTAAAAGTACACGAGCCTGAAGTTTGACAGATACCATTGAACAAATTTTTTTGCTTGAGAAATGCCCCTTCGAAGCTTTAAACTTTTAATGGTCAAAGATACATTAAGGTTCTCTATAGTACCTCAAATAGAAAGATTTAAATCATGAAGAGGATTTAATGGTTTTTTTCCAGTGGAAGGGACCAGTTTTTAAGCTCGAATTACAGAAAGATTACAGAGGTTCGAATAAGTGCGAGTTGAATGAATTTATGGCTCTCTAGAGTAGAAGCTCATTTTTCAAATAGCAACAAGGTCTATCTCGATGACAATTGAAAGTTCAAAAGCTTCTCTAATCAGAGGAAAAAGTCCTTAAGGTCAAAGATACATTAAGGTTCTCTAGTACCTCATGAATGTTTTCAAATAACATTTCTCGCAATAGGGTCGGCCTTTTGCTTCTTTGTATGTCCCGTTATTCAACTCAAAGGTGCACAACGAACATGTAAAATGCTCTGGATGAAATTTCTTTCCTCCCATAGCTGTAATGAATGATTTGATGATCAATTTATTGCATTTGGCGCAAATGTTTCGACGTTTCGCACGGAAGTGTGTTTCACAGTAGATTCGACCTTCGTGCTCGTAATAGTTCTTCCCTTCTAGTGAATGTCGACAATCCTAAAATTCGAAGATAAATGATTAGCTAAAAAACAAGTCATTGAATCTATTGAATGTCTATTTTCCGTTCATTTTCGTCAAAATTGAGCAGTGTCACTGTAGAAAAGTCAACAATATTAGCTCTGATTAAGACAGATTTTTGTCTAAATAAATTATTTCAAATCTTAATATAAATTCCATTATTATTGCCATTTCTCAATACCTAGAATTTCTCCCTTAAATCCTTAAAAACGACACGTTTGTTTTGAATGTTTTAGAGACGAGTCTGTATTGAAACATAGGTTTGGCGGAGTCTACTTCTGGCTGACCTTTGCTTTTTGATAATTTTAATAAAATTGAGTCGAGTGAAGTCGGCAGTCCTAGTATTTTCATTCTATTTTTACCCATCAAAAGAAAAAATCTGAAAAGTTTGCAAATGAAATTCGTTTTGTTCTTATCTTCTATCATCAATTTTAATTCACCAGCACATTGAATTGACACGGATGTGGAGCAAGATTGGTCAGAAAGAGGAAAAGAAAAACATTTTTTGCTTATATCAGCATAATATAACAATAGGTAGACCCTGTTCTGATATGAAATATGTGTCTGATATGAAACGAGAACACTTATGTAAAAATAAAACCTTTAAAGTAGAAATTGGTCTGTTACTAAATTTCTCAAATTTAAAGGAAAAAACTAACTAAAGCTCTGAAAGTCGCTTAATACAAAATTCAGATTTAAGTAAGCTTGAAATAAAGTTTTATTTTGGGTGTATGGAATCCCGTATGAAATGCAATGAATTTCATAAAATACACACACCCCCCAGGGTTTAGTTTACCTTGTGGTAAAGAGCAATTAAACTGACAGATATTATAATTTTATGGTACGGAAATATATTTACAATAAATGTAAAAAAGAATACAAAATTGAAAGATTTTTTGTTTTTATTAAAAATGATATGTTTATTTTGTTGTTTTTGTGAATTCACCAATCGCCGTCGTCTTCAGGAAGGGAGGCCTCTTGTGCTACCTTCATTAGTTTGTCGACGAAGGCTAAACGTTCTTTTGATACGTCTTCATCTTTTGTAAGCTGCAGAAGCAATTGAAGACTTTGCTTATCATCTCTCTTGTTTCTTTCTGCGATGGTGTTGAACTTGGTTTGTGACGGCGTGAGTGTTGTGGGTGGAAATAGACCGCTTTCCTGCAACTGTTGATACTTTGACTCAGTAACAGTCACTTCTACGCCATTTCGGTCGACGAAAGTGATCAATTTATTTTGCAACTTGTTAACTGAGTTGGGTTTTTGCAAACCACACTTCTTTAGTTGCTTACTTTGAGTGAGAACGGTCAGCTCTACGCCATTTTGTCGAAGAAAACAGGTGTTGTCATTTCTGACGGCCATGGAGTTACGGTTTCGGAATAAGACCGATTCTTTCACTTTGAAAGTGCCATTTCGGTCGACAAAAGTGATCAATTTTGGTGTTGGTTTTTTAGCAACTTTGTTACAGTGGCTGTTTGTGACTGAGTTGGGCTTTTGCAACGGTGGAAGCAAACCACACTTCTTTAGTTGCTGATACTTTGAGTGAGAAACGGTCAGCTCTACGCCATTTTGATCGACGAAAGTGATCAATTTAGGTGTTAGTATTTCTGTAACCTTGTTGCGGTGGCTGTTTGCGGCTGAGTCGGCCTTGTTTTGCAATGGTGGAGTTACGGTTTCAGGAATAAGACCGCAATTCTTCTTTCTTTCTACGCCATTTCGATCAATTTCGACCAATTTAGGTGCTAAATTTTCAGTAACTTTGCCAGGGTGGCTGTTTGCGGGTGAATTGGGCTTTTCTTGCGACGGCGAAACTTTAGATGGCAGCAGTAATCCGCGTTCTTTCATCTGTTCAAACTTGGAAGTAGAAACGGTCACTTCTGCACCATTTCGATCCACAAAGATGACCATCTTGCGTATTGGTTTTTCAGTAACTTTGTTACGGTGGCTCTTTGCGGATGAGTTGGATTTGTTTTGTAATGGTTGGTGTACTGTGGGTGGAAGCAACCTACATTCTTTCAACTGCTTATACTTTGACTCAGTAACGGTAAATTCTACGACATTTCGATCGACGAAAGTGATCAATTTAGGTGTTGGTTTTTCTGCAACCTTGTTACGGTGGCTGTTTGCAGTTGAGTCGGCCTTGTTTTGCAACAGTGGAGTTACGGTTTCAGGAATTAGACCGCATTCTTTCAACTATTGATACTTTGAGTGAGAAACAGTCACTTCTACGCCATTTCGATCGACGAAAGTGATCAATTTGGCTGATGGTTTGCTGTTGATTATAGATGATGACTTTTCACGATCGTTGGTATTCAGGCTATCATTGTGCTTCTCTGAGAAAGTCTGATAATTGGAATTATAAGCACGAGTGTTTCTTCCCTTTTCTTTCTTGTTGTGTTTTCGATTTTTTCCTTTACGTGAATCTTGGTTGTTTGCGGCACTTGAGCTGGATATTTGATTGTCGCAGCTTTTCTTTGGTAGTTCCAAGTCAACCCTTTTCAAATATCTATCAGCACCTCGTCTGTAATCTTGGCCGGCTTTCTGCACCATTTTAATTCGTTTATTCAACTTTTAGATACAATTCTTACAATTTGCACTAAAAGACAGCTCAGGATAAGAAGTTACTTCTACATACGCTAGGTTTATTTCAAAACTGAAGTTCTTCAAAAAGTAAGGAATCTTTTCATAGTATTTTTTTATTTGACGTCAATTATTTTCGTCATATTCTCTACACGTCACATAACAAGAAAATTAGCAAGGTAACTTTCACTAGGCTAGACGGCCGAATTTCTACTTTGTCTACTTAAGTCGTTCTAAAGACTGGTGACCCGATTTTGGTAAAGTATGACCCGGTATATAGAATTCGGCCGTCTCAATTTTGGTTCTGACTCTTGTTTAAAGTTAGATCAACGACTTCTATTTTTAAAGCAAAGTTTTAAATTTATAATCAATTTCGCATAGATCTTCATCAAACTGACGCGAGATAAAATGGCAGAACTAGATCAAGATAATCGAACTGGTTTTTCTAAATCGAACTTGATTAAACTTTATCACATGATTGAAGCCCCATTAAGCCATTACATTCCATCACTCCGTAACTTCAAATCTTCAAATATTTCTTGAATGCGTGTACACACTCCAACTTAAATCAAAAGATGCAAATCTGGACTTTTTTATTCGGGTGGGGTAAAAAGACAGGGTGGCATGTGGGTCCCGGCGCTCATAGTTCCAGTCATACCGGTCCAGGACCGAAAAAATTGAGCGATCTCGTATGATGTCTGTGGCACTTACACGTTTTTTTATAAGAATACACTTTATAAGAATGTCCATCATGAAAATGGCCAAAAACTTAAGAATGATGCTAAGAATGTCACCATCATGAAATTTTGTTACCCAAGCTAAGAATGCCATTTTTAGAGCATCTTTCAATTTTTATTTTTCATTGTCAATTACCCCCAAATAAGGCTCACTCCTTTCACAAAAATGCCATTTTATGCTTGAGACGTATGTACTAAATGCTACTAAATCTAGGCTGAATGACTATCCTAATGCTGTAAGAATAATTTAGGATGATTTCCCCAAAAAAGTTAAGAATATCCATCATGAAATGGGTTGGGTTTACACCATTCTTATAAAAAAAACGTGTAATAGATTAAGCAAAGTATTTAAATCTTGAACTTACAGCACACTTGAAGCATTTTTGATGAAATTTTCCATTCATGACAATCCCATGAACATATGTTTTACATACAGGACAAACTGGTAGAAACAAACGTTGGTAACAACCAGTACAATAGATTTGTTCTTGATGGTCGTGGAAACCAGTCTCCGTGTCTATCAATTGTTTACATTCGCTGCATTTGAAATGCTCTAGATGCCATACGCGTTTATTTTCCATGATACAAGCCTATTGAAATAAAAAGTTTAAATGTTTAATTTCACACCCTGGACACGCCCTCGGTTGAGAACTCTTATAAACATTTAAGCTGAGCAACTTGATATAATTACAGACCCTTGCCCGGATTCTTCTTAGATAGGAATTTCTCCTCGGGATCCACTATGTAATTCAAAGTGTTTTAGAGCTTTAAGAGAGTGTCTTAAGAAAGCTTTATATGGCTTAAACTTTGTCGTCCGGGATTCGATGAGTGCTAGCTGTTAACACGTTCACTGCCGAGCCCATTTCAATCGTAATCGATCAATAGACCTTTTCATAAATTACGTTACGAACATCACTTGCCTCGTTTTGAAATTACTGCTATGGTGATTAACTCCCAGCGGATTTTATTAAAACTACTTACTTCCTATTCATAAAAAATCATTTAATGTCTCAAAAGACATAATCACCATGGTAATTGTTTGAATACGAAGCAAGTGATGTTCGTGACGTAATTTATGAAAAGGTATATTTCATCGAAAATTTTACTTTCAGAGGCTCTTGTGGCCTTAGTTTTACTTCAAAATGTCTTTAAATTGTACACCGATCGATGCAGAATTTCACGTAGAGTCCAAAAAAGCAAACGCAAAGTTTCTGTGTCAAATGATATGACCCTTTAAAATACTACAAGTATTTGGCACAACTATTTTCCGAAGCATTTTAAACACTACAAAGAATTCGTAAGAAAAATATCTTACATCAGTTATGATTTCTTTACATGCTTCACATTTGGGTGAATATTTCTCAGTATAATCTTTCTCACAATACGCTTTTCCTTCCCTCTCATAAAACATCTGTTGCCACAGTTCGTTTCCGCATACTTCACACAAGAAATGATACGGATGCCATGTTTTACCGAATGCGGTACACACTTCACCGTGAATCGCTTCTTCACATTGTGCGCAAACTCCTGAAAAAAAATGAAACAATCTCGTGACAATCTTTCCAATGATATTTTTATGGAAAATGGGATAAATCTAAGAATGTGATTGCTTTTTTTCACATTGTGCGCAAACTCCTGAAAAATGAGTCGTGTGATTTCATAATCTCGTAACAAGCTTTCCAACGATATTTTTTATGGAAATAAGATAAACCTAAAAAAGTGATCATTTTTTTCTTACATTTATTGCAAAAAAATTATTCCGAACGATGTACTATTATCGAAAAGGGATAACCCATTCAATAGAATAGAACAACAACGAAACTCAAAATTATGTTTCCAACGATGTGATGTATTTACCGTGAATACT
>NW_027103691.1:0-14621 GCF_902728285.1 Clytia hemisphaerica | reverse complement strand
AATGAGACTTGATTCTTTCCACCTTCAGCTGGACATTGTAAGACGGATTCATCAATGCCAGGTCTTGATGTTGATGGAGCTGAGACGGTAGAGTTTGCATTTGTATAAAAACCGTGCACTGATCTCTCATTTGATGAACAAGATTTTGCACTCCAGGTAACACCTGGTCCACTTGATGTGACACTTTGATTTCTAGCTGATGACATTTCTATCAATTTTTCAAAGGTTTTGAAAATATAACTTATTACAAATAATCCATCGACCAGTTAAGATACCTTGAAGACACAGCACTGTTATAGGTATAATATCAACAAACTCTTCCTGCCTCTTTCGACTTTTTACTCCCAGAAAGAAAAAAATTTGGTCAAAATTGGTCAAATTTGTCCGAGGGTCGAAAGTTGGGCGGCACCCCCTCGCCAGCTCGCAACCCTAAGGGGTTGACCAAATTATGGTACTGATACAAATCTCTCAAACAAAGATACGTAAAGGTTTTGAAATCGAGCTGAGTGATAAGCTTGAATGTTCCCTTTTTTCTCAGTGTTAGCAATTTTCCCCAATGTCTCTTTAGTTTTCACCAAAAGTTTTTCGAATCTGATTTTTGTAAAAATCACAAGAGATTTGCTTGAGCCTCTTAGCCTAATAATTCACTTTTTATGAGAACAATTTTATAAGAGCAATGAGGCTCAAAAATGCCAAAAAGTAAGAACAACTTTAGAACAATGATGTGTCTGGAATGGCTATATTTTCAGCAAATTAGTTGCATGGAATTAGTAAAAAAGGGGGTATTAGACCTAAAGTACCTCAGTTTACCCTAGAAATAAGAAAAAAGTCAGACTCAAAGTGCGTGCCAAAAATAAGAACAGCTAAGCCTTATAATTTACTGGGTTCTTTATATTATATATAGGAATGTTCTTGTGAAAAATATGTGAAATCGAATTGACAAGATGATTCTGCATTATGAAACTCTGCGAGTCTGCAAGTGAATATACACAGCAGTTTTGGATGACATCAACTGCAAATCAAAAGCTAAGAAACTTGTTTAGTTTAATTGGAGTGTGACTAAGAGGGGGAAGAAGAACAAAACAAAATATCTAGCAAAACACACAAGAAGAGTGCAATGTAAATAAAAGACTGCAATAAAGGAAACTCTCAATGATTTAAATTAGTCATGAATCACTATGTTATTTAAAATTGTAAAAAATAAAAACACAAACAAATGAATTGGCACTTTCAAGTTTCAGTTTCACTTTCAACTTTTTTCTATACAAAAGAAAAGAAGTTTTTCTGTGGTCATACCTCTCTATCATCATAAAAAGAAATCACATGACAAAGTTGAAACGTCACTTCATTCATTTAGAGTTTGAGAGGAAAACGTGAAATAATCTAACTAACATTCAAAATACTTATCTCAAATCAGATTAAGAAGTTGCTGCATTCGGGTAAACAAAAAAAAATTCAGCCATGTTTTGATAGCCATGTTGGTTCCGAGAATAAAAAATTTCCCGCCTTTTTTAAATTTGTATGATGACGTCACATGACGTAAGCTCTCCCTCCTTGATACTTTTTCGGGAAAAAGCGTCGCGAAGGGTCGGTTTCGGCGGTTAGGAGTTTCTATGCGGGATTAGATAGATTTGAATTATGCAAGGATAATTTTGACATGTTTTCATTGGGCTTTAGAAAAACATAGAAACTGTTGCTTATTTTTAAAACACTCAAACTATTTTACGAAAAACTGCAAATGTTTGCGAATTTTTGTTTAAAGAAAAAACACTTGAGACGGAGTGGTTCTCGTTACAAGCTCGTGAATTTTCTCGGTTCATTCATTTTTTTCTTTCTCATATCATTCATTCTCGTATTTAACGAGTACTACCATATTTGGCAAATATTCTCTGGTTTGACGTATCGTCGTTAATGGGGATTATAAAACAATAGGGAAGAGAAACTTTCGTCCACAGCAACTTTCAAACAAAAACATTCATTATGACGTCAACATTTTTATACATTTGGAATAAATTTTCGTGGTCAGACGATTAAAAAATTTTACGCGGCGTATTGAGTTTATGTAGAATAGATTTCTTTTAGTAAGTTAGTCCCCGTTTCCCCTTTCAGAAAAAAACAACCAATGAGAACGGACTAAAATTCACATGGACCAATCAGAATGTCGAGTCACTTCCAAAAATAGAACCATTACTCACACACCTTCAAATACAAGGGATCTTTGAAAGGAGCTACATTCGAGAAGAGAAAGAAAGATAAAAAGTTGACAGAGAAGTCTTGAAAGAAGCATTTATAAAATATCATCAAACGAGAGAAAACTCGACAAGAAACACAACAAAATATTATAAACTTGAATAACTTTGTTTACTTGTTATGTCCCAAGTGGCTTTCCTCGATAGATCGTTGGTTATGAGCCAGAACTATAACAAATCAAATTTGAAATTAGATCTCAATGAGGGAGCTGGCAACTCGAGGAAGAGATCGTTTTTAAATGTTGCTGCCTCGCCAGCAATCCTTGCTTCTCCTGATTTGAAACTATTGAAGCTTGGAAGTCCAGAACTTGAGAAACTTATTATAAATACTGGAGGATTTATTCCAACACCGACTCCAAATGGACTATCGTTTGCAGCAGCAAATGCTCACAATGAGCATGGAACTGAAGATCAAGAAAGTTTTTTAGCCCGCGGCTTCATTGAAGCTTTACAAAGGCTACAACAACAAGATGGCCCAGGAACTACTTCAGCACCAACAACCAAACAATGGACAGTTCCTTCAGTTCAAGTTACAAATGAATCGATAAGCACATCATCAAAAGTTGAGACTAGCAGATGGCCAGGACAACCTCAAAGTAATTCAGTTTCTGTGATAACACCAACAAACCCTAACACACCAAGATTACCTGAAATTACAGCACCTTCTACCGTAAATTTACCAATTTCATCAACTGGAACAGTCAGTACAATGGGTATGACAGCTATTCCACGTAATTCAACATCTTATGTTACGAGACCTACAGAACTTTCGAATCCTACTTCATCTTACTCTTCTGGGTTGAATCTCCCTTCACAAGTCACTCCTTCGTCAATTATGGATTCTAATCAAATCAAGTCGGAAGACGAATCTCTTGACCAGGATGATTTAGACTTAGATATGAATCCAATCGATCTAGACGTGCAAGAGCATATTAAACATCAACGTAAGAAGTTACGAAACAGATTAGCAGCTCAAAGATGTCGTCGCAGAAAAATTGAACGAGAGGATACTTTAAAAGTCAAGGTTAAAGAGCTAAAAGCTAAAAATTCTGAACTCACCACCTTAGCCAGTCAATTACGTATGCAAGTTTGTGACTTAAAGCAAAAAGTTATGCTTCATGTCAATGAAGGATGTCAAGTGTTTTTAAAGGAGGATGAAAAATCAATGTCTGCTAAAGGACTATGATCATAGTATAGTTTATTTCATAACCAAAGGTTTTATCCTTGTAAATATACAGCGCGCATGCAAAACAAACTTAGGAAAAACAAGATTTTTAACTAGATTTTTGATGTATTTTATACATCGAACTTTATGAATACAGAATATTTTTTGATGCTTTTTTTTTTTGTTTATATAGTTTTAAAACCTCTCTTGTACATTTTCAAAAAGTATAATTCGTTTTACCGTGGGCAGAAATGCAGTCTTGACAGGTTTTAGATTGCATGAAATGGTTTATATATTATTTTTTCATTTTTGTATCTTGTTTTTTTTTCAGAATTTCTTGTACATTTGTAGAAAAGATTTTTATTTATGATGTATATCAGAGGCCTAATTTTGAGTATACACAATTTACAATTCGCTAAAAGCATATAACTGAATAACACATGAGATTTTTCAGATGTGTAATTTTTGAAAGGCCTTATTTTGATATATTTTATCAAGGGATTGAAAATTCCCTTCACCTATAGAAGAGATTCTGATAATTTCAAATTAACATTTTAGGATTTAAGAAATTATATTGTTAAGTTTTTTTGACAAATTATAAAACTAGCTAATAAACAATAACAAATAAAAATGAAAACAAATTTTTTGTCTCTCGTTTGTTTTCCACAGATCCTTTACTTCAATATTTAAGCTAAGCTAAATCTATTTCTTTACTTCATGAAAAATTCAGGGCTTTTCTTATATAAATGTAAAACAGTAATTGTTTATGAATATTTACCTTAACTTGACGAATGAATATATTCAAGGAACAATTCAGGATATTTTAACAATTTAAAAGCCTAAATTCAAAAATATCCACAGAGAGATCATCGGTTTGAGGATTTTTAAAATAATATTTTGAGTCAGTCTAAAAGTATTTGAGTATTAAATGGTCCAGGGTGTAGTACCTAACTATTTTCAGGATTCGACTTTTACTTACGGTGAAGTCAGGCTACACATACCTTATCGGCCCTAATTTTAGTCACCTCGTCAAAATTTAGTCACTAAGGGCCGACTAAAAATTTGGGCAATTTCTAAATTTACAAGCAGATGGAAAATAGGAGTAAGCTTAAAATACCTGAAAATAAGGTAAGCTTTGGTTATAAACTTTTAACTTGGCCCAAATTTTTAGTCGGCCCTAATTTTAGTCACCAAGCCAAAATTTAGTCGCTAAGGGCCAACTAAGTTTTAGCCGATAAGGTACACACCCCTTCACATGACAGATTTGAGTAAGTTTCCAATGATGTCTCTTAGACAATTGTCCATCCCCTGCGAATATGCACAGGCAATTGAGGTTCGATTCCCACTCGCAGCGGTTCACTTGGCAAGTGAATGAAAATTCGCCCGGGTCAACCCATGCCATGGGGCAGATTCGTGTTAGTAAATATATCAACAAATAACTCGAAAAGTTAAAGGCACAAAAAAAAACCCGAGATAAAAAATACCAAATAACTCGAAAAGCTAAAGGCACGAAAAAAACCCGAGTTTTCATTTTTGTGATGACGTCATAAAAACTGAAATTATGACATCACATGAAAAACAACTCGGAAAAATAACTCGGGAATTCCAGGCCCCACAAAAATGGGGCTCAAATCCTCCTGCGACTCAAACAAATAGAAATGGCTTTTATCGGGGAAAAAATGTCGGAGTTTTATTTAGTCGGGGTTTTTTTTATTCGTCGGGAGGGGGGTTCGTCACCTAGAGGCATTTTCATCACTTTCCCCCGACCAAAATTTCAAATTCGTCACTTTTCCCCAACAAAAATTTCAAATACGTCACATTCACCCGACTAAACTGTCCAAAAGAAATGGTTTCCTTCACTAGCTCGTCACCCCCTCAAGATTTTCGTCACTTTCCCCCAACATTTTTCCCCGATAAGGTATCTTTATTCAACCTCGAATCTTTATTGCCCCCGCAGGAGCGCAGCGACGAGGAGGCACTCATAGCTTCACGCATAGATATTGGACTGGAATCTCGAATCTTTGCGTTTGTGTTTGTTTGTAATTTGATTTCCGGCCAATTAAGTGTTCCGCAAAAATAAGGCGGTAAATTATACAGCGGTAAATGTTATACACATTTTCATATTACGTTATAGGCTATTACCATTATATATATTACATTTCATTAGTTTTGATTTAGCATTGAAAAGCTGAAGCGAGTGTTATAAATGCAAATTATAGAAAAAGTATATAATTACACCATAACACGAATTACAATATTACTTTTGCAAATCAAAACAAACAAAATGGCAGACTGGTTATGATAGATTTCGCTATATGCACAGACCGCGCAAAGCAATTTTTTTCCCCAATAATTTTTCCTATCCATCATTCCGTGATTCAGGGGGTATTGGGTCAGGGTCAGGGTTGCTAGTAACGGCTTGTCACTGTGCCGGGTGCATACTCGGCGCCTTGGGCCCCGCAGGGTTGCTAGTAACGGCTCGAATTTCAGTCAGGTTTAAAAAAGGGGTACTTTTACCCATATTATAATAACATTACCCCCGTCTTTTGCCAGTTCGGTATAACATGTTATGAATTGCGTGATTTTGCTGTGCGGCGATGGCTCAATGGATAGAGCGCTGGTTTCCGAATCTGAAGGTCTTTCTTTGGTGGTGGTTCGAATCCCACTCGATGCGAAAATTAGATTAGTCGAAATTGATGGAAAAATGATTGACAGGTATGAAAACTCAGTCAGAAATGAGAAACTAAGTCTCAGAAAGTAGAATAAACAGGTAAGGTGAAAGATAGGAAAGGGAAAATGGGCCGGCGCGCTCTGAGCATTTAGCGAAATGTGTTATGATGATGAGCTGATTCTTTCGTCTTTGACTGGAAAAAGTGTTTTGTATATTGGCTAATTTTGTTTCTTGTCTTTAAAAACTGAATAAATACTGTAATTTAGTCAGAAGTTCATTTCAGCAATGATTTCAATTCTTTTTCTGCTCAAGTTTTCAAATGTACATTTGTATACATTTTGTTCAAACTGTAATTTATCTTTGTCTGTTATTTTATTAATAACTACCTTTATTGTTTATAGATCTTCTTGAGCTTTAAAGACCATTATATGGTTGTAACTCAGGAATGTCTTTCTTAACTTGGTAAAATAAGATACCGGTAAAGTACAAAAAAGTAGAATGTATGCATATGAATCCAAAATTGAATGTGAATCAATGTAAACAAACTTTTTTTTTGGTCTTCAAAATAGATTTACCTCACTTAGAGTGTTTTCACTGTTTGTTCAGTGTGGTAAATCTATTTGGAAAACCTGAAAAAAGTTTGTATAGGCGCACATTCAACTTTTGCAGTTGTGATAGCCTACGTACCGTGAGATTGGGTAACTTGCATCAGTGGAGGCTAACATGCATAGCCCTCAAATGAAAGATCTGGCTGGTCATTAAAATACAAATCTCGCAGCTCTACTCTATACCATTTTTGTTTTGATTTAACTTTGTATTTTAATGACCAGTCAGGTCTTTCATTTGAGGGCTATGCATGTTAGCCTCCACTGATGCAAGTTACCCAATCTCACGGTAATAACTTGCGCTCCAGTAGTTTGGTGAAATAGCTCCAATTCTGGCTTTCCAAGTTAGGAGGGACCTTCCCGAAGGCATTTAACGGTGGTTAGACTAGGCACACAGACAGTCATACAGACCATAAAGTGAAAGTATATAGCTATAAACTCAAAAAGTCTAGCTTTCTGAAGGCACGTCTCTTCATTGTCTGCGCTGCGATCATCTTAATGGATTCAATCCTTTCAGCTTGGAGAAAAAGATTGCATCATGAAAAAAAAGTACTATGCACTTTAAAAGAAATTAGGCGCCATCAATTTCAATTTTCTCGACTGTACGTCTGAATGGACCACAATGGCATTCCTTTATTTTTCTTTTGACCAACAACATAAAAGATTTTGCTTGAGAAGTGCAATCACAGCGTAGGCGAGTGGAGTCCGGGCCTTAGCTAGGATTGGTGTCTATTTCGCCCTATTTAAGATGGCGCAGAACTTTTTGAGAAATTTTATCCGCAGTATTTTGACTCTTTTTTCAATCTAAAATTAATTAAATAAAATTTATAAAATTATAAATTGATCAAGAAAACCAAGTGCTGCAGGGGAACCTTTTAAAATTTTTTTAATTGGCAACTGTTGTCCACCCCCCCCTCCCCCCAATATCAGTGTTGATGTTGAGTCTTGTGAAGGTGCAAAAATTCAACTCCAACATTGATTTTGGGGGGAGAGGGGGGACTTGTCGGTAGAAATAAGTTATTGGACATCAGTTTTGACCACGATTGTCTGAATTTTTTGAAAAAAAGACTTAGTCGTGTGCGGGTTTCTGTTCAATAATGATGTCTACGTGGGACGGTGGTTTGTTTTGATTGAGAAGGCTTGTTTCCATATGTATGTTTTGATTATTATTTTGATAATTTTGGGGTCTGGGGCTGAATTATGGGGGTGAAAAAGGCTTGGGATGAGGTATCTAGCTTTGTTCTAAAATGTTTGTTTATATTTTTCTATTTACAGAGATAACTACAAAAATGATAAACAAAAATAATAACAAAAACAAAGTGACACTGGTACATTCATGCGAGATGCGGGCGCTCCATCAAAAGGCTGGGGTGTCAGTAAGCCAGCTGAAGACAATGTTTCCCATGTATTCGAGACGTAACATCCAGAGGCATGCCAAAAGGGAGATTGGAGATTTAACTTTGAGACACAAGAACGCTGGAGGACGACCGAGCAAAATAAGCGATCAAGACAGACGGGCAATTTTGCGAGCAGTGAAAACATTAAGGAATTCTGAAGGTGCAAACTTCACATCTGGCAGGATCAAAGTCATTGCTGGGGTTACCCATCTCTCCAATCGTACCGTCAGACGAGTTCTAAACAAGGGTGGCTATCGCTTTTTGCAAGGCCGTCGCAAGGGCTTGTTAACCCGCAAAGACTTGAAGTTAAGACTGAGATTTTGCAAAACAATCAGAAAGAAGAAGCTTGGGCTTGATTTTTGGCGGCGTGGGATTTCCTTCTACTTGGACGGTAAAGGTTTCCAATTTAAAACCAACCCCCAAGACCAAGCACGTGCGCCGAGGGCATGCCAGTGGAGGAAGAGGAATGAAGGGCTTGAATTTGGTCTGACGAGGAAATGCAGTAAGGCAGGTGTTGTCAATGTCAATTTTATGGTGGCGATAAGCCATGGCAAAGGGGTTGTGTTGTGCCAACCGTATTATGGGAGCATCAGGCCGAGAAAATGGCAAACATTGTCGATGAGCACTTTGACACCGCTTTTCAAAAGAGCTCCAACCCAATCACCCGCCGGTTTCTGATGGACAACTGTTCACGACAGAAGTCAAAGAAAGCAATGCAAGCCTACGAAAGGGTAAAGGCTTTGGTCTTTTGTATACCACCCCGTTCACCTGACCTGAACCCAATTGAAAACTTCTTCAACCAAATGAACCAAGTTTTGCAAAAACAAGCGTTGGAGCAGAATATTACGAGGGAAACGAAGGAGGAGTTCACCGAGAGAGTGCGGAAGACCATGTTGGACTATGACAAGACCAAGATCGACCGTATAATCGACACAATGCCTAAACGGGTAATTAAAGTAATACACGGAATGGGACGTCGCACCAAATATTAAGTGATAATATAGGTATATAATATTACTATTTTGTCAAATTTTAAACTTTCTATCTTTACCTATATTTCAATACTCTAGGATTATAGATTTTGATACTGAAAATAAGGACGCGACCCAACTTTTTTTCAACACGACCCATTTTTTTTTTAGGATTTTACATCAATACAAGGCCAAATGCAACACGACACAACACGACCCAACACGACCCACTTTTTTTAATTAAAGAAAATATAACTATTTCTTTAATAAAAAAGTTGGGTCGTGTTGGGTCGTGTTGTGTGTCGTGTTGCATTTGGCCTTGTATTGATGTAAAATCCTAAAAAAAAGTTGGGTCGTGTTGAAAAAAAGTTGGGTCGTGTGATGGTTCTGACAAACAACACGAGCGGCTGCTGGACTTAATTGCTTTATTAAAACTGCATGACTGGGAAAACTCCACTTGAAAGAATAACTTTACAAAAGCTTTATAAGCGATTCAAAAATTACACCGTCTTTAGACTTTGAAAATCTAAAACAACGATTAAAAGATTTATCGCTTCAATGACAAAAGGTTTCTACAAAGGCGCTATTATCAAAATTATATCGTGTTTCGGCTTGATAAAAACAATAACAAAAAGTTACCGTGAACATATAATATCAAAATTATCTTATTTTGGCTTGATAAAAACAATAACAAAAAGTTACCGTGAAAATATAATATCAAAATTATATCGTGTTTCGACTTGATAAAAACAATAACAAAATTTACCGTGAAAATATAATTGAAAATTATATCGTGTATGGACTTGATAAAAACAATAACAAAAAGTTACCGTGAAAATATAATTGAAAATTATATCGTGTATCGACTTGATAAAAACAATAACAAAAAGTTACCGTGAAAAACAAAATTGAAAAAATTATATCGTGTTTCGGCTTGATAAAAACAATAACAAAATGTACCGTGAAAAAATATCAACATTATATTGTGTTTTGACTTAGGCGTCATGCTCGTGCCCTTTGAAAACCAAGTCAGCAAAACATCGGCGACAGGGTTCCATTTTCTTTGGGTTTACAATTTTCTTGGTCATAGTGAACACCTGCCATCTCGTATCCATCATGGCTGTTTCTCCCTCATCTCTTGAATTGCCTTTGCCAATGAATTCAAAACGACGAATACTCGTTGAAAAAAATGGGACCGTGTTACTCCTTTCAATGGTTAGGTCGGTGGTAAAAGAATTTTTAGGCCTTGGTAAATTGACGGTGTCTCCCTCGAGGAGTAAGAGAAAGTCCTTCCAGTCAATGCATTCTTGTGACCATCTAAAGTCATTTAACAGGGCAACTTCTTTACCCTCTAATGTCACCCACGCATACTTAGTATTTGAGGGGTTTGAAAAAGTGTTAAAGACAAGCTGCAGGGGCGTTAAAAGAAATGACTTGCCACAAGTTGTGGGTCCAACTATAAGAACGTTGTTCCCTTTACCGCGCCCATTTTTCAATGCATTGCGAATTGCCGCCGCAAAAACATACACATTTATTCCGTTAGATTGCAAAATGCTAACTGCGCACCGCAGCCACTCGTGTTGTTGGCAAGTTTCGACACAATCGCCATGAAGTGCTTCTGCGAGTATGTCGAGCCTTGCCATTTTTTCACGTTCAATCGATTGTTCAGAGTCTTCCAACTCCCACGTACTCTCAATGAGTTCATTTACAAACTTCTTTGAATGCGTAACAACAAAAGCTTTCAGATCCCGCTCGCCATTTTTCGCCCGGAGTTTAGCAACATACATGAGAAGTTTGCGCGTTCTTATTCCCTCTCTAACCATAAACTCAGACACTTCAAGCGGTTTCAACTTTGCCGGTAAAAACTCCCGAGGCTCTTCTTCCTCCCCGTCCGACTCTTCCTCTGGCTCCAATCACGGTCACTTCATTCTCTCCATCACTACTGCTGTCACTAGTCACTAAATTAAGTCTCCTTCGCGTTGACTTTCTTTCGTTCTTTTTAACTGCCGACGACTTCTGGCTGAAAGTTTTCATGGCTTTTAAGGTTTGGGGGGTTTTGATGCGGGACAACGGAGAGTGGCCTTCACTGTGCAGAACTTCCTCGATCGGTTTTTCCTTGCAAATATACTTGTATGCGGCGGCATAGCCGTAACTCTTTATTTTAAAATGTATGGATACCCCAAAGTTTTTCAAAAACAACTTCTTAACAGGGTTAAACCGGAGAGAAGAAGTGAAACTTACGGCCATGTGGAAATGTTTTCCCCCATCGGCATGGTCCTCCATACAACAAGCCCACTCTATAATCTTTTTCTCGCCAAACGCTTTTACAATTTCTTCGGAAAATTTCTGAGTGGACGGGAAAATACTTAAATCTGCCTGACTATACGTTATGAGAAACACTCGCCTTTGTTGCGGTAAAGTCTTAAATCTTTTAATCTCCGATACTTTGTCGTTAGATCTCTGGTGACTTCTTTTGACTTTGGACATTCTTAATCTCTTGTGTTTTAATTTTATATATTGTAACTAAAAATATGAAAACAAATATACCTTTTCTAAGCTGTGTATGTATGTGCATGTGGAATGTAAATAGCTTCTATTTGTATATACTTTAGGGATGTTTATATGCTTAGAACAGACTCTTTTTTCCTTCCTGTCTTCAGAAAAATCCTCCAGGGACCCCTTATTAACCTTCTTCAGGTCCCTCTTGCAAAAAAAGCGGGAAAATCGACAAAATCGGGAAAATCGGGGAAAATCGGGAAATCGGGAAAATCGGGTTCGAATCCCGCACAAATTGCATTCTGGGTTATTTTGAATTCGCACATGGCCGCATGGAAACAACATGGCTCTTCAAAAAAATTTTTTTGCTCTTGCATGGGGGAACCTCTGTTCAAATTTTTATTTTTTTGAGACAATCCTGGACAGAACTGTTTGTCCACCCCCCTCCCCCCAATATCAGTGTTGATGTTGAGTCTTGTGAAGGTGCAAAAATTCAACTCCAACATTGATTTTGGGGGGAGAGGGGGGACTTGTCGGTAGAAATAAGTTATTGGACATCAGTTTTGACCACGATTGTCTTTTTTTTGAGTCATAAAAGTTTCTTTTTCCTGGTGGTTTCTTTTCAAAATATGTCTTTTCCGGGTTTTTTTGATTGAAAAATTATTATAGAAGGGGCCAACTTTTCGTTTAAATGATATTTGTTTTAAGACCGCTCTGGAAGTCTAAAAAGTATAAATAGCTAAAGAAGAGCATAAGGTTTATTTCATTTTTCAGCTCGTTGATTCTGAGGAAATTTTAAGATGAAGGTAAGAATATTCATAATTATACGAGACACATTATCGATAAACATGCCGCTCAATTTTTTTGCCTGTGAGTCGAAGGGTTATCTTTTCCTTTTCAAGAACTTTGAACATCTTCTTTGACCTTCCAACGACGCTGTATAGTAAAGCGGTTTATGCGTATGATAAAACTACTGAAAACTACTTGGCATACCAATGTCAATTCATTAGAATACGAATAATTATAGTCTCTTTTCACTTTAGACTCTTCTGTTCTTCCTGTTCCTTGCTACTCTTGCAACTTATGCTTGTGCTTCAAAGCATCCTAAAGGATCCGATGACGACGTCGACTTTGGGGAAGACTCCATATCCTCATTGCTGCGAAACGAAATCTTGAATAGGTAATTTCTTGGAGATTCTCTTGCGATTAAGTAATTAAAACATAATATTTCTTACAACCTAAAAAGTTCAATTTTTTTTTAAAGTTCTTAAAGTCATGAACTTTAAAGCTGCTATCATTTTTATGTAGTGATGAGGAAAACGAAGATAACGATGATAATGAGATTGAAGACAATGAAGACTTTGAAGACGAGGAACTTTTACAGAAGAACATAATGCAAAAAGATCCATTTCTTTTTTCTGGAAGAAGACGAAGAAGAAGAAGATGTGCGAGTCCTGCTAAAAAAAGTAAGTTTCGATTTTAATGGTTTTTTTATAAAAACTCCCCTTCTGATAATGCAAATAATCGATTGCTGAACGCCGGTATGTGCCGTCAAAAAATGGCTTTCAGAATCGGACAATGCAGCCCTTGAGCAGTGAAAAGGTAACCTTACAGTGTATTTTACCAAAGACCCTTACAGTGTAGTTTGATTTGATTTCTTATTTTTCTGGAGCCACTTGAAAATGTACCTGAGAGTCGACACAATTTCGCAAAACAAATCAAAATGGGAGTGAGTCAAAACTATAATGATACATTAGATCTTTACTGTCAGACTTGCAATTCAGCAGTCCCCAAACACACCCTTACAGTGTATTCTGCTAAAAGAAGACCCTTGTAGTGCACTCTTTCAAAAGTACACCCTTACAATGTATTTAGAGGGTCTCGAAAAACCTCCCCTTAAGGGCCGCACATGTCGTGGGTCGGACCATACGAGTGCCCCTCCCCAGGGTTTTTTCGCCGCTCCAAAAAGAAAAGATCTGATTTGTTCGAAACAGTTGCATCAGTTCTGTTTTAAGGACTATTATGATCTTTTGTTGTATAATGCATACAACAAAAGATTTTAATAGTCCATAAAACAGAATTGATACTAATAGACAAAACATAGATTCTATCGTTTTGCGTTTAGAATGCCATGTGGAAACCAATGGCTGTGGATCGGGCATTTTCACAAAAATTCCATACACTTACAAGAAATTGTTGACTCCTGCATGCCACAAACACGATGTCTGTTATAGCTGTGTAAGTCAATGATATATTTGATACTTTTTTGGCAAATTCGAACCCAGTCCCTTAGTTTACTTTTTATGATCCCGATAGCAGTAACGAAAGGTTGTGTTACACGTCCATCGGTAAAATCAAAAAGTGATGCAGGTGGCTCTGGGTAATAAATTGACTTTTTTTCTGCTTTGAGAATAGAGAGCTTGCAAGAACATATTTTTCGACGAAACTTGTGCTCTACTTTTGCAACGAAATTTATAATCTCAGCTTGTATCCGATTTGAAAGTTACACTGCGCACTTAAATTAAGAATGGTAAATATCTACAAGAATTGTCAACAATTTCAATAATTTTCACGTAACACTTTTTTGTTAATTCCAGGGCAAAAAATATGGTTGGTCACAAAAACCTTGTGATGTTCGGTTCAAAAGTGACATGTATCGATTATGCAGGTGCAAGTTAACAGGATGGAGGGTTGTTCTTCTACCGAATTGCTATAAAAGAGCATTACAAATGTACAGCATTGTGCGTCTCCTCGGAAAGAACTTTTACAACAATGTTGCTTCGGATTGGTGCAAAAGCTGTGTGATTCCATATGGAAGCCCTAATTATACTGTTTGAATTATTTTCATCTTTTGATGACCTCAGCTAAATTTCGATTAAATATAGACTATATTTTTTGCTGTTGGCAATGTTAACGGACTTAAAGGATGGGCTTGAAGGACTTAATGTAAAACACGCACGAACCCAACAAACTTTAACACGAACTATTTCTGCTGTAGCCAAAGCAAAGTCATTTTGCATTTGAATGATACTTCGTCACTTTGAAAATTTTTTAATCTACCACAATA
>NW_027103690.1:0-2765 GCF_902728285.1 Clytia hemisphaerica | reverse complement strand
TGTACTTTCCCGAAGTAAGTTGCAGCACTGAAAAATTGTTTGCGGTTTTAAAGTTTTGCGGGGAATTACCCTTTTGTCTCGAGTATCATGGCAATGCTTGGAAATAAATACCGAGTTGTGGCAGCAAAACCACCAAAGAGTTAGTAAGTGACATATCAATTCGTTTCATTTCTGCTATAAATTTGCGTTGAAGTTGAGCCTTTTCTAACGGTAACAATTAGCTTGGAATACTGAGAGGATTCATCCAATACGTTTTACCTCCGGAATGCCACATTATTATTTATTATTTGCAACGGTTTTCTGCAGACGCATTTAGAATATTTTCTGCTGATCATTTGACGTCATTTTAGAGACTCATCAACAACGAGAGGGTGCTCGATCTTTTTTATGACGAGACAAAAAACATTAAGTAATTAGATTTGATGACGTCATCACGATGACAATGCGATGCTTTTCGGTGAGTAATTTCATAAATATTGTACATCTTTTTTAAATGGAAAAAATTTTTGTTCATCAATAATCTTACTTTATACATCTAACGGTTTCAACTTTGTTACAAACTTGCTTCCGTTTAAAAAAAGGTTGTGTCATTTAACAGTACTTCAACGAAATTTTCTCAGCGGCTTTACATTTAACCTTTACTTCAGCTGAGAAGGTTCTGGTGTTCTGAAGTCAAAACAGAAAGATTTTCAGAAAAGAGGGCTTGGTGACCTGCATATTGATGGGATGTTGATTCACAGTTCTGGGGCATGTTCGTTTAGTTTCAGAAAGCCAGATTAGTTTCTGAATGGGAACTAGGAACTGAGGGTTGATTATCTAATCATCACGTCAAATTTTACTCCAGTTTGAGGAAGTGAATACATTGCGATATTCTGCTGCTTGAAAAGATGAAACTGGGGTGTCTTCAGAAAACGAGGGAAGGACATGGACCACGTGTGAAAAGAAGAAGATTTTGAAAGAAAGATCTCCTCATCAATTTTTGAACTAAGCAGGTGGCTTTCAATCAAAACACTTTGGTTGAATTATTGATCATCCTTTCACACTTTCGATTCCTTATCAAAAGAAAACATCAAATATTCAATAAACCAATGAATGGATGAATGAATGAATGGGGAACAGATATTATTGAGCCCAAAAAATGCTCTTTGTTTTTTCATTCTCAGTTTCTTTTTCTTTCGACACAATTTTGATAATGTTTATTCATGAATTTATCTCGGATATTTCAGGTCATATGAACAAGCAATGAGGAAAATTGAAGGAATCTTTGAGATAGGTTTGGTTAAGCGAATTTTCTTTCAGCATAAGGGCTTATTGCTTTAAATACAGATGTCATGCAAGGAAAAATGAAATATATCTCTTATGTGTAACATAATGTTCTTTATTTTCTCCCTAGGTCAGTGAACAGGGGGGGGGGGTTTGTACTTTTACGGTATGACGGGATTGGCCCTTTTTTAGTACGGTATTACGGGATTTGACGAAAAAAAGACGGGAAAACGGTATTTGGCCTTATTTTTTGTCATTATGCCGGTATTTGAACCTGTACAAACCGGTGTGACATTGTTATTATTTTTTTCAATTTTCGGGATTCCGGGATTCAGCAAAAATTTTAACGGGAAAACGGTATTTCGAACCCCTACAAACCCCCCCCCCTGAACAGTGCTTGCTGCTTAAATAGAAGATGTTCTTTTGCGTTGAACTTGACCGCCACAACAACAAAATACTTCTGGGGTTCAAGGATCAAGGTTAAGAGTTATAAATAGTGAAGTAGATATATCATCAATCAAGTAAAAGTATGCTTTGGGATGACTGGCATTTGCTTTGGTGAAAATTTTGAACATTTTAAATGTTAAAGAAGGTCCTGCTTTAAGTGTTCGTTTATTGTTTAGCTCCCTTTGTGTAAGCTTTCTTGTATCAGGAGTTGCTGCAGAAATGATTTCACGTCGACAGAATTCATTTGAAAAGCAATTTCCGATACCGTTGCTTTGGCTGTTATTGGTGGGACTTTTGATGCCCGGGGGGGGGGGGGGGGTACTAGGATTGACGGGTGTCGGGTATGTGCGTGCCATACCTCTGGACCCTTACCCTTAGAGAGACTGAATTTTGGTGAAAAGGTGACCCTTAGAGAGACTCAGTGTAGAAAAACCCAACCCTTAGAGAGACTTTTTCACAAAAAAATTCTATAATGGGCCAAAGAAATTCGATTTTTAAAAGAATTTCTCCAATTTTCGAAAAATTTCTCTAACTAATTTTTGAAAAATGTTCTCACTTTTTTGAAAAATTCTCACTTTTTTGACTTTTGACTTTTCTTTGACCCGAGTTTGTGAAAAAACCGACCCTTAGAGAGACTGATTTTGACTTTTGTTGTTTTGGTAGCCCTTAGAGAGACTTTGGGAGGGTGAAAAACCCTACCCTTAAGGCACGCACATACCCAGCCCCCATTTTTGCCTAAGTACCCCCCCCCGGGTTTTGATGTCATGATGAGGTTTGGCAAACATATCAACGTCCTTTGAAGTCCTGCAACGGCGAATTTAATGAGATGTCATGCTTTTTATTGAAATACAAGATACAAAGGGTTGAGATAGGCAGCATCCTGTTTTGATGTGAGTATCTCTGAGCGATAACCGTTAAACGGTTGCCATGGCAGCTAGATGAGTAGGGTTTGGGTGCAATTATAACATTTCGCAATTTGTCATCAAGCTTTCATGATTTGTTTGCATAACATCATATCAATTTCAAGTCTGCGAGTAAATATAAAAAGATTCGGG